>NC_090649.1:177916926-177919426 GCF_040937935.1 Hyperolius riggenbachi | reverse complement strand
AATAATGTTGTAGATTTTCTAAACTCCTTTACTCTATCCAAATAAAATAATAAACATCTTCTGACGTCTAACTTATGCCATCTAATCTCTCTAGGATCAGTGGCATTTTTACAAAAGGATGGCAAAACAATTTCCTGCATCCTATTGGATAGAGTAGCGACCTTTGGCAAGAACTCACTTGCCGTCTTCAGGACTACTCTGTCATGAAAAATGGAACAAAATGGTTCAACAGAACTTAGAGCTTCCAGCTCGCTTATTCTCCTTGCTGAGGTAATAGCTACTAAAAAAATGGTCTTCATTGTTAAGAATCGTAATGGAATTTCATTCAATGGTTCAAAATCATCACTCATCAAACTGTTTAGAACTAAAGTCAAATCCCAACTTGGATATGAACATTTAATTACCGGCCGAGACCGTTCTACTGATTTCAAAAATCTGATAACTAAGGGTTCTAAGGCTAACCGCCTATTAAGAAAAACTGAAAGGGCTGCAACCTGCACTTTCAATGTGCTCAATGCCAGTTTCTTGTCAATTCCATCTTGCAAGAATTCTAGTACTGTAGCCAGTCTATTTGATCTCAGGCCTGATTCCTTTTTCCATTTACAAAAGGTTTTCCAATATTTTAGGTAGATTACTCTTGTAACACTCTTCCTACTGTTTAATATCGTCTTTGTCACTCTGTCCGATAGCCCCCTTCTCTTTAGGATTTGCCCCTCAGAAACCACGCTGTCAGCTGAAGATTGGGAATCTGAATCCATTCGCCTTCTTTTCTGAGAAGGTTGTGCCTGTCTCTCAACTGGATCGGTTTGTCCACTAACATCGATTTTAACATTGGGAACCAGAGTCGTTTTGGCCAATTGGGTGCAATCAGTATCAGATACATTGCAGTTGATCTCAGCTTCTGCATTACTATTGATAATAGAGGGATTGGAGGGAATGCATAGGCGATCTGAAAGTCCCATGTCTGTGCTAACGCATCTACCCCCAAAGCTCCTCTTGGGTCTAATGAGAAAAATTGGTTGCAGTGCGTGTTCTCCCAATTGGCGAACAGATCTATCTGCGGATGACCCCATCTTTGTGTCAATTCCTTGAATATATTTGGATTTAAACTTAGTTCTGAATTGGACAATTTTTCTCTGCTCAACAGATCCGCCATGGTATTTAGGGATCCTTTGAGGTGCACTGCTGAAATTGACTGAAGATTTTGCTCTCCCCAATCTAATATCTCCAGCACTAGTCTCAACAGCCGTTCTGACCTTGTTCCACCCTGCTTGTTCAGATACATGACAACTGTCATGTTGTCTGACCGGATCTGAATATGGTGGCCCCTTATCCTGTCTGTCGCTTGAGTTAACGCTACCTTCACTGCCAGCAATTCTCGATAATTTGAAGACTGAACTATCACTTCCCTTGGCCAAGTCCCCTGTAAATAAATGCCTTCTATGTGAGCCCCCCATCCTGTGAGGCTGGCATCTGTTGTCAGGATCTTTGTTACTGGACACCTCCACAAGCGACCCTGTATTAGATTGGGCTCCTGAACCCACCAATCCAAAGATTGCTTTATATTTTCTGGTATGCATAGGGTCTGATCTAGGACTGACTGATCTCCTTTCCAATTCTGTAACAGCCATAGCTGCAGCGGTCTTATATGTTTTAGTGCCCAATATACTGCCGGGGCTGTGGAGGTTAAAAACCCCAACAGTCTCATGACTTGTCTGGGTGTCGTGGTTGCTTCCTTCTGACACTGCCGCACCATTGTCTGGAGCTTTAATGTCTTGTCCCCAGGAAGGAACAATCTCTGGGCCACCGAGTTTACCGTGAATCCCAGAAATTGAATTTCTTGTGTTGGAACCAGGAATGATTTTTGAAAATTTACTAACCACCCTGTCTGTTCCAAAAGTTGTATCACCATATTCTTGTGCCTCTCTAGATCCTGTATACTGTCGGCTACTACCAATAAATCGTCTAGATAAGGGATTATAAGAATTCCCTTCAGATGTAGAGCTCCCACAATCTCTGCCATCACCTTTGTGAAAATTCTGGGAGCTGAAGAGATTCCGAACGGAAGACAGCAGAATTGAAAATGTTCTGGACCTGAAACTGTCATTACACTGAAACGAAGGAAAGCTTGAGACTCTTTCCTTATTGGGATATGCCAGTAAGCATCTGTTAGATCTATATTGATCATAAAACAATCTGGGGACAGAAGGTTTCGCATTGTAAATACAGTTTCCATTCGAAATCTCTCGTACCTTATATAAGGATTCAGGGGTTTGAGGTTCAATATCAGCCGATACTTCCCCGTTTGTTTTTTTACTAGGAATATTCTTGAATAAAACCCTTGTTTCTCCTGAGCAGGTGGAACTCTGCATACTACATCTCTTGCTAGCATGTCCTTTACTATTTCTTGCATGGCCTCTTTTTCCTCTGGAACTTTTGGGGGTGAAGTCACTATAAATCGTTTGGGAGGATTTCTTGAAAATTGAATCTTGTATCCATT
>NC_090649.1:177784426-177909426 GCF_040937935.1 Hyperolius riggenbachi | reverse complement strand
AGTAATTAGAGAAGGGAGAGCTGCTGTGCAGAGACCTATAGGGAAAGCTTAGTTAGGCTCTTGTAGGCTTCTTAACTTGCTCCTTGCTGATACGTATTGCTAAAAAAAAGCACCCCTCAACAGCTCTTTTGAGAGCTTTTTTTTGTGTGTGTGTGTGTGGCCCACTTGCATTATATACAGCCCTGTCAGTCAGTCGCAGCTGGCCTTTGGCCCCTTGGTGGTATAATTACTACTGTGCCAGGTGCACATTGCAATACCCATCACTGCATATACCTACCTGTTGTGTTCAGTGCACCCACCTACCTACATGAGTGCACGCAGTGTGATATACCACTCTGTGCATACCTGTTAACTGCACCTGTGTGACTGCACATTGTATTAGTCAAGTCAGTTCATACCTTTCACTTCATCCCCCCCAATATGGACAAAACAAAAGGCTGAGGCAGGCCACCTGGAAGGTCTGTTCGAGGTCGCGCTGTTGTGATTTCGTGCGGCCCTCGACCAAAGTACAGTGTTCAGAAGAAGGCATGTGCCATCAACCCCCAATATTGTCAGGACGTAGTTGACTATTTACCACAGAACACCTCATCTTTCTCAGCTTCCGCACGGAAGCATGACATATCTTCCTCCTCCTGCTCCGATTCTGGCACCCCACTTAATACTCAGTCGGCCGCAACCACCAAAGTGCCATCACTCAGGGCTCAGCGGTGTGGAAATTTTTGTGTGCGTCTGCCTCAGATGAGAGCAATGCCATCTGTACTCTCTGCCACCGAAAATTGAGCCATGGAAAGACCAAGACCCGTGTAGGTACAACTACCTTACGAAGGCACATGATTACAAAGCACAAACTGCAATGGGATGACCACCTGAGGAAAAGCAGCACGCAAAAGCAAAGCCACACACCGCAGTGGAAGATACCAGGCCACAATTTTTTCTCAAAAAAGTCGATACCTAAACTGTACCGTGATGTTGAGAGGCAAGTGGTGACATCTCTGGTACACAGCGTTGGGTCAAGGGTCCATCTGACCACGGATGCCTGGTCTGCAAAGCACGCTCAGGCCTGCCCGAAGACTAAGTCAGTCCCCACACACAGCATCTCTGCCTGCACGCCGTGTGACTGCCTGCTCCAAGATTAAGCATCTCTGCCTGCAGGCCGGTTGACTGCCTTCTCCGCCACCACCAACAGGGTTCAGTCGCCTTGCTATGCTGCTGATCCTCTGCCTCTAATACTTTTAGCCATAGACCCTGAACAAGCATGCAGCAGATCAGATGTTTCTGATACTGTTGTCAGAACTGACAAGATTAGCTGCATGCTTGTTTCTGGTGTAATTCAAATTCTACTGCAGCCAAATAGATCAGCAGGGCTGCCAGGAAACTAGCATTGTTTTCGTCATATAGAGAAGAGACAAGCTCTATCAGGCACTGCAGTTACTTGAAATGTATTCTATGTCCAAGCATAATGAGAATCACGTCAAATCAACATGTGAGCTTGCTATACTCAAAAGTAGGTACATAAGTCACAAGCAATACATTTGTGCTATAGTGGCAAAAATGGATATTACTGACTGAGATAAATGTCCTACCATATCATAGGTGAGTGGCAGTGGATTCAGGGCAAAAACAGGTAGCCTAACGGCCGTTTTGCACGGCGGTGCTGATTCATGCCATTACACAACAAACACTGGGTTTTATTTCCTGTATCACGTGTTTGGGCAGGTGACGTGATGATGTACGCGTCAGCTCCGTATGCTTAATGACGTATGCCTCGACCAGAAAAGTACGCGTCCTGAAAAGACATTGTCCCGGAATAGCGTCAAGCTACGCGTCAGCGTAGACCATGCATCCTACCATTGAGCGCACGCTGACGCGTAACTATGTACGCAAAAAGCCACTATAATTCTTGAAGTGCCGGCTAATTGCATACTCTGATTCAAACTAGCATTGTTTAAAAGCAAACAAATATGGCAGCCTCCATATAACCACTCTCACCTTGGGTGCACTTTAAAGAGACACTGAAGCAAAAAAAAAAAATATATGATATAATGAATTGGTTGTGTACTATAAATAATTACTAGAAGGCTAGCAGCAAAGAAAATATTCTCATATTTTTATTTTCAGGTATATAGTGTTTTTTCTAACATTGCATCATCCTATAATATGTGCAGATTACACAACACTCAGCATTCAAAATGAGTCTTTCAGAGCAGTCTGTGAAGTAATGAACTCTCCTCTAGCAGAGGAAAAGTAAACAGTTCTATTACAGTTGAGATAATAAAAGTCAGATAACAGCCCTCTCCACGACTAAGTTAGTCGGAGAGCTTAATAGCTTTTTTGCATAGAGATAACAACTGGAGTTTCTCAACTCTTCCTGTACTGGAAACAATTAGACTGATGTATCTGATCTTAATGTTTTTTTTCTTAGCTGTACTACACATACAAATCATAATATCATCATTTTTTTTTCGCTTCAGTGTCTCTTTAAGGGCAGCAACTTGAGGGAAAAGCAGAGGAGAGGGAAGTATAGTAAGAGGGATAGGGCTGTATCTGAGGTGAGACTAAATTAGAGGTAATTAGGGTAAAGTTACATTAGATCATAAAATATTTGTAAAAATATTTTACTATCACAATAAACCAGTAGTATATCTATCTGTAATTTTTCCGATATTCTACTAGCGGCTACCTCCAGTGCCCTTTTTACATGTACGCTTGCCAAACTGCATTCTGCATGTATTATTACAGCATGGCTGCACAGTAAATGTGCCCAAATTCCAAACGAGCATATTTTGTAATACAACAATATTTCTCAGTTGCAATATTTTGCTTTTGTTGCATGTGTGGCATTTTCCATGAAATATGGCGTTTGCATTATTTGTAAGCAGAGATGGCCCGAACCTCCGATTTTCCACATAAGTTTGGTCCGCGCGAACTTTCGCGAACCGCAATAGACTTCAATGGGGAGGCGAACTTTGAAAACTAGAAACACTTATGCTGGCCAGAAAAGTGATGGAAAAGATGTTTCAAGGGGTCTAACATCTGAGTTTTTGCATGCATGAGTGGGATAGTCGCCAAAAGTCCCGGGGAAAAAAATCTGGATTTGACACAAAGCAGCGTTTTAAAGGCAGAAATCACATTGAATGCTAAATTGCAGGCCTAAAGTACTTTAAAACATCTTGCATGTATATACATCAATCAGGGAGTATAACTAGAGTACTGCTTAACACTGACACACCAAAGTCACTGTGTAACGCACCACAAACAGCTGTTTGTGTTGTGACAGCCTTGTCTGACTGCCTTATCAACTTTTAATGGTTCTTTCTCTACCATTGTTAAAGCTTACATCTATTTTTTTTTTTATTACATTTTCTGCTTGCTGTTCAGTACCTTCAACGAGAATCTATTATAGAGGGCAAGTCTGCCATTGTGACCACGGGTAATGGCCGAGGAATCAGGGTTCGATTCTGGTCCGGAGTGGGAGCCTGAGAACTGGCTACCACCACCACACATCCAAGTAAGGACCCATTTGCTGTATAAGTAATGTACCTGCCCTGACCGTGCTTGGCAGACCAGGCATCTGTGGTCAGATGGACCCTTGACCCAGCGCAAGACGAACCAAATTGAAAGCATTTGCCAAGAACGTGTTATGGAGGGCAAGTCTGCCATTCATTCAACTGTGTGAAAGTTTGGATGATACTTTCTCAGTACCATGGTGACCAGGGGTAATGGCCGGGGAATACTGGTTCGATTACGGTCCGGAGTGGGAGCCTAAGAAACGGCTACCACCACCACACATCCAAGCACGGCAGCAGGCACGCTGTGGGCAAAGGGGCAGGAATGGCTACCACCACACATCCAAGGAAGGCAGCAGGCACGCTGTGGGCAAAGGAGCAGGAACGGCTACCACACATCCAAGGAAGGCAGCAGGCATGGCATGCACTTCCCGAGGTAGTGACCAAAAATAATAATACAGGAGGACTTTTGAGGCCCTGCTGTATATGAGATGAATCAACTTTAAATCCTTTAACGAGAATCTGTTATGGAGGGCAAGTCTGCCATCCATTCAAGTGAAAGGTATGCACTGACTGCCAGGTAGAATACAAGTGCAGTCAAAGATGCAGTGAAAGGTATGCAGTGACTGCAAACAGCTGTTTGTGTAGCGACGGCCATGCTGGACTGGTGCGCACCATGACGAGAGTGCAGGTGATGGCGGCTTTCCAGCCCATATGGTTGCCGGGCTGAAGTAGCTGAATGACAGAAAAGTGACTGTCCAGCTCATCAAATTTGGTCTGTCCACAATGAAGCAATGACCTTATTATCGTGGGTGTGCCCCCCCCCCCCCCAACTTAGACATATGAGGTGGTGTAACTTGCTTAGCGCCTTCATCTTGTTGTAGCAGTAGTGGCTGTGAATCAGTTATTTCTCCATCAAATAACTCCTGTTAAGTGTCAAATGCAGCAGATGTGGTGCTTGTAGTAGCGCTGGTGGCTGCGGAAGATGAGGTGTTCTGTGTTAAATAGACAACCACGTCCTGACAATCTTGGGAGTTGATGGGACATGCCTTCTTCTAAACACTATACTTTGGTCCAGGGCCGCACGAAATCACATCAGCACGACCTTGCACAGACCTGCCGGGTGGCCTTCCTCTGGGTCTGCCTCTACCTGTTTTGTCCATATCGGGGGGATGAAGTGAAAGGTATGCACTGACTTGACTAATACAATGTGCAGTCACACAAGTGCAGTTAACAGGTATGCACGAAGTGGTATATCACACTGCGTGCGCTCACGTAGGTAGGTGGGTGCACTGAACACAACAGGTAGGTATATGCAGTGATGGGTATTACAAATGTGCACCTGTCCCACACACGTACCATGAACAGGTACAGTGACTGGTGGTATTGAATATCACACAGCGTGCGCTCACGTAGGTAGGTGGGTGTACTGAACATAACAGGTAGGTATATGCAGTAATGGGTATTACAAATGTGCACCTGTCACACACACAGGTACAGCCGTGAACAGGTGCAATGACTGGTGGTATTAATGCGTGCAGCTCACATAGGTAGGTAGGTAGGTAGGTAGGTAGGTGCACTGAACAGTGAACAGGTGCAGTGATTGGGATGGGATTACAAATCTGCAGCTGCCTGTCACACACACACAGGTAGTCACTGAATGTGCTGGGCCTGACAGTGGCCCAGTAGGAACTACACCAAAGGCCAGCTGCGACTGACTGATAGGGCTGTATATAATGCAAGTGGGCCAGACGCACAAAAAAAAAAAAAAAAAAAGATCACAAGAACAAGATTAGCTCTCAAAAAAGCGGTTGAGGGGTGTTTTTTTTTTAGCAATAAGAATCAGCAAGGAGCAAGCTAACAAGCCTACAAGAGCCTAACTAAGCTTTCCCTATGAGAGTCTGCAGCTGCTCTCCCTTCTCTAATTGCTGCAGGCACACGAGTGAGTCCAATGCCTGACGCTGCCTGCCTTTTATGAGGGGAGTAGCTCCAGGAGGGAGTGTAGCCTGATTGGCTACAATGTGCCTGCTGACTGATGTAGAGGGTCAAAGTGATGACTTTGTAATGATGCACTATGGGGCGAATCAAACTTCCGCAAAAGTTTGCGGTTCTCTGCAATCGCGAACCACAGAAGTTCGCCCGCAAACCGTTTGGGCCATCTCTATTTGTAAGTTATGACAATCTATTTAAAAAAAATATATAAATTGAAAATGGGGTTGTATTCACCGACGTACCTACCGGGGATGCGACCCCCTCAGCCGCAGGTGGGCCCGGGGCTGCTCTGGGGCCCGCTCACTGTGCGTGGGGGGAGCGCTGCTCTGGACCCTCCAGCAAGGTGCTCAACTGGCCGCAGCGTCTAATAGACGCTGCGCCAGTTCATTCCACGCAGCCCCGCTCCAGCAGCCTGCATAGTCTCCGGCAGGCAGAGCAGGGCTACGGCAAGATGGCCGCCGAAGAAGCCCTACACTGGAGACTATTTGTGTCTCTAGTACAGGGCTTCGGCAGCCATCTTGCCGTAGCCCTGCACTCTGCCTGTCAGCGCGGGAGATGTACTGCAGGAGGACTCGGGGAGCTGCGAGCCAGATGCCGGGAGAGGAGAAGACTTCTGTCAGGTAAGTGAATTGTTTTTTTTTCACAGGTGCATTTTTTTTCTAGTGTCTGCTGCCTACATTGTGATTTTCAGGTGTCTGCTGCCCACATTACGATTTTCAGGTGTCTGCTGCCCACATTACGATTTTCTGGTCACTGCTGCCCACATTGCGATTTTCTGGTGACTGCTGTCCTCATTAGGATTTTCTGGTGTCTGCTGCCCACATTACGATTTTCTGGTCACTGCTGTCCACATTGCGATTTTCTGGTGTCTGCTGCCCTCATTGCGATTGTCTGGTGTCTGCTGCCCACATTACGATTTTCTGGTCACTGCTGCCCACATTGCGATTTTCAGGTGTCTGCTGCCCACATTACGATTTTCAGGTGTCTGCTGCCCACATTACGATTTTCAGGTGTCTGCTGCCCACATTACGATTTTCAGGTGTCTGCTGCCCACATTGCGATTTTCAGGTGTTTGCTGCCCACATTACGATTTTCAGGTGTCTGCTGCCCACATTGCGATTTTCTGGTGTCTGCTGCCCACATTACGATTTTCAAGTGTCTGCTGCCCACATTGCGATTTTCAGGTGTCTGCTGCCCACATTGCGATTTTCAGGTGTCTGCTGCCCACATTACGATTTTCTGGTCACTGCTGCCCACATTGCAATTTTCTGGTGTCTGCTGCCCACATTGAGATTTTCTGGTGTCTGCTGCCCACATTGAGATTTTCTGGTGTCTGCTGCCCACATTACGATTTTCTGGTCACTGCTGCCCTCATTGCGATTTTCTGGTCACTGCTGCCCACATTTCGATTTTCTGGTGTCTACTGCCCACATTACGATTTTCTGGTGTCTGCTGCCCACATTACGATTTTCAGGTGCCTGCTGCCCACATTACGATTTTCAGGTGTCTGCTGCCCACATTACGATTTTCAGGTGCCTGCTGCCCACATTACGATTTTCAGGTGTCTGCTGCCCACATTACGATTTTCAGGTGTCTGCTGCCCACATTATGATTTTCTGGTGTCTGCTGCCCACATTGCGATTTTCTGGTGTCTGCTGCCCACATTACGATTTTTTGGTGTCTGCTGCCCACATTGTGATTTTCAGGTGTCTGCTGCCCACATTGCGATTTTCTGGTCACTGCTGCCCACATTGCGATTTTCAGGTGTCTGCTGCCCACATTACGATTTTCAGGTGTCTGCTGCCCACATTACGATTTTCAGGTGTCTGCTGCCCACATTGCGATTTTCAGGTGTCTGCTGCCCACATTACGATTTTCAGGTGTCTGCTGCCCACATTGCGATTTTCTGGTCACTGCTGCCCACATTGCGATTTTCAGGTGTCTGCTGCCCACATTACGATTTTCAGGTGTCTGCTGCCCACATTACGATTTTCAGGTGTCTGCTGCCCACATTACGATTTTCAGGTGTCTGCTGCCCACATTGCGATTTTCAGGTGTTTGCTGCCCACATTACGATTTTCAGGTGTCTGCTGCCCACATTGCGATTTTCTGGTGTCTGCTGCCCACATTACGATTTTCAAGTGTCTGCTGCCCACATTGCGATTTTCAGGTGTCTGCTGCCCACATTGCGATTTTCAGGTGTCTGCTGCCCACATTACGATTTTCTGGTCACTGCTGCCCACATTGCAATTTTCTGGTGTCTGCTGCCCACATTGAGATTTTCTGGTGTCTGCTGCCCACATTACGATTTTCTGGTCACTGCTGCCCTCATTGCGATTTTCTGGTCACTGCTGCCCACATTGCGATTTTCTGGTGTCTACTGCCCACATTACGATTTTCTGGTGTCTGCTGCCCACATTACGATTTTCAGGTGCCTGCTGCCCACATTACGATTTTCAGGTGTCTGCTGCCCACATTACGATTTTCAGGTGCCTGCTGCCCACATTACGATTTTCAGGTGTCTGCTGCCCACATTACGATTTTCAGGTGTCTGCTGCCCACATTATGATTTTCTGGTGTCTGCTGCCCACATTGCGATTTTCTGGTGTCTGCTGCCCACATTACGATTTTTTGGTGTCTGCTGCCCACATTGTGATTTTCAGGTGTCTGCTGCCCACATTGCGATTTTCTGGTCACTGCTGCCCACATTGCGATTTTCAGGTGTCTGCTGCCCACATTACGATTTTCAGGTGTCTGCTGCCCACATTGCGATTTTCAGGTGTCTGCTGCCCACATTACGATTTTCAGGTGTCTGCTGCCCACATTGCGATTTTCTGGTGTCTGCTGCCCACATTACGATTTTCAGGTGTCTGCTGCCCACATTGCGATTTTCAGGTGTCTGCTGCCCACATTGCGATTTTCAGGTGTCTGCTGCCCACATTACGATTTTCAGGTGTCTGCTGCCCACATTGCGATTTTCAGGTGTCTGCTGCCCACATTGCGATTTTCTGGTGTCTGCTGCCCACATTACAATTTTCTGGTGTATGCTGCCCACATTAGGATTTTCTGGTGACTGCTGCCCACATTGCGATTTTCTGGTGACTGCTGCCCACATTGCGATTTTCTGGTGACTGCTGCCCACATAAGGATTTTCTGGTGACTGCTGCCCACATTAGGATTTTCTGGTGTGTGCTGCCCACATTATGATATTCTGGTGACTGACTGCTGCCCACATTAGGATTTTCTGGTGACTGCTGCCCACATTACGATATTCTGGTGACTGCTGCCCACATTAGGATTTTCTGGTGACTGATGCCCACATTGCGATTTTCTGGTGACCGCTGCCCACATGGCGATTTTCTGGTGAACTCTGCCCACATTACGATTTTCTGGCCCACATTACGATTTTCTGGTGAACACTGCCCACGTTACGATTGTCTGGTGAATGCTGTCCACGTTACGATTTTCTGGTGAACGCTGCCCACATTACGATTTTCTGGCCCACATTACGATTTTCTGGTGAACACTGCCCACGTTACGATTGTCTGGTGAATGCTGTCCATGTTACAATTTTCTGGTGAACGCTGCCCACATTACGATTTTCTGGTGAACTCTGCCCACATTACGATTTTCTGTCCCACATTACGATATTCTGGTGAACGCTGCCCACATTACGATTGTCTGGTGAATGCTGTCCACGTTACAGTTTTCTGGTGACTGCTGCTCACGTTACGATTTTCTGGTGACTGGTGCCCACATTACGATTTTCTAAAGGCCTACATTACGATTTTCTGGTGAACTCTGACCACATTACGATTTTCTGTCCCACATTACGATATTCTGGTGAACGCTGCCCACATTACGATTGTCTGGTGAATGCTGTCCATGTTACAGTTTTCTGGTGACTGCTGCTCACGTTACGATTTTCTGGTGACTGGTGCCCACATTACGATTTTCTGGTGAACTCTGCCCACATTATGATTTTCTAAAGGCCCACATTACGATTTTCTGGTGAACTCTGCCCACATTACGATTTTCTGGCCCACATTACGATTGTCTGGTAAAATGCTGCCCACTTTACAATTAATTTACAGTGAAACGCTGCCCCATTACGATTATTTGGCACCTATGGGGGGGGGGCCATCCAAATATTCGCAGGGGGGCCCAGTGATTTCTAGTTACGCCCCTGGTTGTATTAATTTCATTTTGCAATACTTTAAGTCAAGGGTGTAGCAATAGCCATAGCAGCTTCTATGGGGCCCTGGAGCAGAGGGAGCTCCGTGGATACTTAATGTATTCACCATTAACTTCCTCGTGTTTCTCCACCCTCTAACCTTGTCTCAGTGCCCATGAACTATGTGCAGTGTTAACTGCATGAGAATGTAAATTACCCAATTAACTCATATCCATAGGGTATGGGCAGGGGGCATTGCTTAAAGAGACTCCGTAACAAAAATTGCATCCTGTTTTTTATCATCCTACAAGTTCCAAAAGCTATTCTAATGTGTTCTGGCTTACTGCAGCACGTTCTACTATCACCATCTCTGTAATAAATCAACTTATCTCTCTCTTGTCAGACTTGTCAGCCTGTGTCTGGAAAGCTGCCAAGTTCTTCAGTGTTGTGGTTCTGCTATGAACTCCCCCTTCCAGACCCCTCTCTGCACACTGCCTGTGTATTATTTAGATTAGGACAGCTTCTCTCTTCTCTCTTATCTTTTACAAGCTGGATAAATCGTCCTCTGAGCTGGCTGGGCTTTCACATACTGAGGAATTACATACAGGCAGAGCTGTCTGCACTCTGCAGGAAGAAACAGCCTGACACTTCAGTGGAAGAAAGCTGCAGAGGGAAAGAAACACACAAAGAGTTCAAAAGGAAAGCTGTATACAGCCTGCTTGTGTATAGATGTATTTTCTATGTGTGGACATACTGTACATCAATCTACTTCCTGTTTTGGTGGCCATTTTGTTTGTTTATAAACAAACTTTTTAAAACTGTTTTCAACCACTTTTAATGCGGCGAGGAGCGGCGAAATTGTGTCAGAGGGTAATAGGAGATGTCCCCTAACACACTGGTATGTTTACTTTTGTGCGATTTTAACAATACAGATTCTCTTTAAGAGTGCCTACATCTGAGGGCCCCATGAAAGTTTTGCTATGGGGCCCCATGATCTCTAGCTACGCCACTGCTTTAAGTTAATAGATCAGGCCAAACATGTGCAAACATAATGTGGTTACTACTAGGCAGGATTTATACTTTCCTCCCCCCCCTAGGCCAAGTATGAAGGGGCTCTCCTTCCTTGTGCCATAGTGCCCCTCCCATTCCATGTGTAGCCCCCTCTTTCCTGTGTATCATCCATGTACAGCAGACACTCGCTTTCATGTACAATTCCATTGGGCATCAGCTTCCCTTTATCATGCTCCATATTTGCAGCCTTCTATTTTATATGTAGCAACCCCTATTTGGTACCCAGGTGCCTCCAGGGGCTGCAACCGCCCAAGGCCCGGGCCTCTTTGGCCTTTCCAGAAAACCAGCCCTGGGCTAGTATCAAGATAAGTGCATAGAAAACTGTGAGGAAAATGATGCATTTCCCCAGAACATCTGAACATGCTTCACGCATTTTGATTGGTTGTTCTGTGCAACTGTGTGACTTTTGCTCCAGTGTTTTTTAGCTCCTGCCTGGATAAATAAGCTTCATTATGTACACCAGACAAGTAACGCTGTACACCATAGTTTTATATGGCAGCGATGCTTTAGCAAGATGAATATCCAGATACTGTAAATTTGATTAAATTTACTGAATAACAAAATGTAAATAAACATCATCGGGACAGAAATACAGTTATGTTTTCATTACGCTCGTGAATTAAAATCTACAGTGAATATTCTGGTGTTTATTGGTTTATGCTTTTATATATGCAGCGTTGTATCTCAGCTTAAACAAAAACTGAAGCGTGGAAAGTGTGGCTGCCGGTGCATATGATCATGAAGTCTATGGAAGCGATCATTTCCAGGAAGAAATGCACTAAATCAATCAGTAGTTTGGCTATAAAGTCTCAATCAATAGATGACTCTAAAGTTTTCCTTGGACATTTTTATCGAAGCACTGATTAAAAGCAACACTAAATGTCACTGCCTGAAGTTAACCTTTTTCCGCATAATGTTCAGAAGAAAAGAACGTGATGTCGTAAATCTGGGTCGGAACAAGCGCTTTGCTACTGTTTATGTAAATTCCACATCCAGATACTCTGCTAGTGAAAACTACACAACAGAGCCACGCAACAACCTGAGAGACTTAGCACTGTTCACGAGATAAGCTTAATACACAGAAGATATAGGCTGATTATCAGTTATGAGTGATACATTTCTTAAAGGACAGCTATCATAAAAAGTGTTACAAAAATATTGCATATTTATAACATGTACATTTCTTCTAGAGTAAAATTCACTACAAATATATTTTTCCTATGTCACTGTCACTTACTGTAGTTTGTAAAATTTTGATAGATCTGACAGGTGTTTAACTAGTCCATCTCCTCATAGGGGGTTCTATGGTTTTTTTAATTTTCAAAAGCACTTGCTGAATGGCAGTTGCTCAGAACTAACTGCCAAAAGAGTGCGCATGCATTAAAGAGGCTGACTGACATGTTTGTTCAGATCCATTCCATAAAGTGCTTTTTTTGCAAAGAATAAAGGAAATTCTGAGAGTTCCCTTATGAGGAGATGAACTAGACCAGTGATCTGCAAACTTGGCTGTTAAAGAACTACAAGTCCCACAATGCATTTACCTTTATGAATCATGACTGTGGCTGTCAGACTCCTGCAATGCATTGTGGGACTTGTAGTTCCTTAACAGCTGGAGAGCCAAGTTTGCAGATCACTGAACTAGTCCAAAACATGTCAGATCTGCCAGGTTTTTACTGCCTACTGTAAATGGCAGAAGAATAGTAGAAAAGTAATTTATAGTGCATTTTATTCTGGAATAAAATGTACTTTTTATAAGTATGTATGATAAATTTTAAATTTTTTTTGCAATAGTGGTCTTTTAAAAGGACTTCATGCACGAAAGGCTGGTAAATTTGCTATGTGCAGGTAGCGCACAACAATTTTACTGGCATTAATGCCAGGGGTGGAGGCAGCATCCATTACACTTTTAGCGCCATGCGCTTTAACAGGGTAACTTGCACGTTTCCATGGGGTCACCGTGGTAACGCATATCACTGATAATGTAACAGGTACTGCTAATGGTGTTAGTACTGGTAAAATTGCCATACACTGCCTGTACATGGCAAGTTTACCTGCCTCAGGCCCGGATTTACATCACAGGAGCATACAAGTACAGTTCTCCTGGCACCCTAGACTTCACCCTCCATGAATCTACAAACCACCGCCGAACCGCACCAGAAGTGTGCTGGCTGTCCTAGCTCGCACTTCTCCCTTAGTTCCCTTGCCCGTCATAAGTAGCTAGAGGTGCCCCTTAGTATTAGGTAGCCAGAGCTATTCAGTCTTAGGTAACTAGATGTGCTCCCGACTGAAGGGAGATCTCAAACAATGGAATGCCGAGACCAAGGTGAGTAACCTCTCATTTACATCTGCTCAGGACTCTGCATAGGGAAGGAGGAAGGTAGGCACACGGGTGGGAGTGAACCGCCTTTCCATCAGGCGCCTGCAGGCACATGCCTACAGTGCCTTATGGTAAATCTAGCCCTGACCTGCCTTTTGTGCATCAGGCCCATCTGTGCAATATAATGGGCTCTATTCACAATAACATCTGCGGTAAGGGCCCGTTTCCACTATTGCGAATCTGCATGCGTTTCCTGCATGCAGATTCGCACAGCCAATACAAGTGGATGGGCCTGTTTCCACTTGTCAGTTTTCCTGAGCGTTTTTCTGTGCAGGATTTTTCTGCACGGCAGAGCCCTCGGAATTCGCCTGCGTGTGGAATGCATGTGAATCGCCGCTAATGTATTTAATAGGGAACTCGCCTGCGGCTTTGGTATGCGAATTTTCATGCGAATTCGCATGAAAATCAATGGCAATGCACACCGGCACTGCCATGGGTAAATTCGCATGCAGCGTCATCCATGCGAATTTTCATGCGAATTCGCATGAAAATTCGCATACAACCGCATGCAAAATTCGCATCCGCATGCGAATTTTTACCGCGGCGATTCGCACCGCACAAGTGGAAACGGGCCCTGACACTTTTTTGGTCAGAAAATTACTTCCAGTGATAATTACCGACTTTTTTGAGCATTCACTAAAAAATTTACCGAGTGTGATTAATGTTCGATAAAAGTGCGGTAAAACGGTCGGTAATCGTTCGGTAATGTTGCAGTATTTGGTCAGTAATATATGTGAAAATAAAGGTTTTTTTTACCACTCTAGGGCAGCCCATATGCTTGCCACCCATTGCACAGAGACGACTCAGGAAAGCCTGTCACATTTAAAGTGGGACTTCAACTCTTGCGCAGGACAGAAGGAAAACATATAGAAATGCTTCCTGTATGTATATAGAGGGTTTAGCCTGTGTTATTCCCCCTCAACTGTAATTTAAGCTCTCAGCTGTGCCAGCTGGCTGCCTCAGCAGAGCAGCTAATTTGTAAACACAGGATGTTAACTCTATGTCTGCTTTCATTAAAGCAGGAAGTACACACACTGGCGATTTATTGCAGGATTTGTATCAGCTGTAAAAAAAATAAATGTTTTTCTTTAACCACTTAAAGGGAATCTTAACCGGCGGGGAAAAATAAATTCACTTACCTGGGGGCTTTCCCAAGCCTCCTGCAGCCGTCCTGTGCCCGCGCCGGTCCTTCGGTGCCCTCCGGTCTCCCTCCGCCGCTAAGTTTCGTTTTCGGCCGACCGCCAGTCGTCCTCCAGCAAAGCGTCCTCTTCTTCCGCATTCCCCGTCGTAAAGAGCCGTAAAGCGTGTCCGCATGACGCCAAACGCGTCATGCGGACGCGCTTTACGGCTCTTTACGACGAGGAATACGAAAGAAGAGGACGCTTTGCTGGAGGACGACTGGCGGTCCTGCCGAAAACGAAACTTAGCGGCGGAGGGAGACCGGAGGGCACCGAAGGACCGGCGCGGGCACAGGACGGCTGCAGGAGGCTTGGGAAAGCCCCCAGGTAAGTGAATTTATTTTTCCTCGCCAGTTAAGGTTCCCTTTAAGGACTGCAGTCATAAAACCCCTTAAGGACCGGACACTTTTTCCATTCAGACCACTGCAGCTTTAACGGTTTATTGCTCGGTCATACAACCTACCACATAAATCAATTTTACCTCCTTTTGTCACCAATACAGCTTTCTTTTGGTGCCATTTGATTGCTGCTGTGATTTTTAGTTTTTATTATATTCATCACAAAAAAGAACTTAACTTTCTGTGCTGACATTTTTCAAATAAAGTAAAATTTCTATGTACATTTTTGTCCAAATTTGTTCTGCTACATGTCTTTGATAAAAAAAAATCCAATAAGTGTATATTTATTGGTTTGGGTAAAAGTTATAGTGTTTACAAACTATGGTGCCAAAAGTGAATTTTCCCATTTTGAAGCATCTCTGACTTTTCTGAGCACCTGTCATGTTTCATGAGGTGCTAGAATTCCAGAATAATAATAAATACCCCCAAAATGAACCCATTTTGGAAAGAAGACATCCCAAAGTATTCAACAAGAGGCACGGTGAGTTCATAGGGGATTTTATTTTTTGTCACAAGTTAGCGGAAAATGAAGCTTTGTGACAAAAAAATAAAAGGAGTTTCCATTTCTGCTAACTTGTGACAAAAAAAATGAAATCTGCCACGGATTCACCATGCCCCTCTCTGAATACTTTGGGGTGTCTACTTTCCAAAATGGGGTGATTTGTGGGGTGTGTTTACTGTCCTGGCATTTTGGGGGGTGCAAAATTGTAAGCACCCTGTAAAGCCTAAAGGTGCTCATAGGACTTTGGGCCCCTTAGCGCACCTAGGCTGCAAAAAAGTGTCACATGTGGTATCGCCGTACTCAGGAGAAATAGTATAATGTTTTTTGGGGTGTATTTTTACACATACCCATGCTGGGTGGGAGAAATATCTCTGTAAATGAGATTTATTTATTTATTTATTTATTTTTAAACACACAATTGTCCATTTACAGAGATATTTCTCCCACCCAGCATGGATATTTGAAAAAATACACCTCAAAACACATTATACTACTTCTCCTGAGTACGACGATACCACATGTGACACTTTTATGCAGCCTAGGTGCACTAAGGGGCCCAAAGTCCTATGAGTACCTTTCGGATTTCACAGGTCATTTTGAGGCATTTGGTTTCTAGACTACTCCTCACGGTTTAGGGGCCCTAAAATGCCTGGGCAGTATAGGAACCCCACAAGTGACCCCATTTTAGAAAGAAGACACCCCAAGGTATTCTGTTAGGAGTATGGTGAGTTCATAGAAGATTTTATTTTTGTCACAAGTTAGCGGAAATTGATTTTTATTGTTTTTTTTTCACAAAGTGTCATTTTCCACTAACTTGTGACAAAAAATTAAATCTATGAACTCACCATACACCTAACGGAACACCTTGGGGTGTCTTTCTAAAATGGGGTCACTAGTGGGGTTCCTATACTGCCCTGGCATTTTAGGGGCCAAAAACCATGAGGAGTAGTCTGGAAACCAAATGCCTCAAAATGACTGTTCAGGAGTATAAGCATCTGCAAATTTTGATGACAGTTGGTCTATGAGGGGCCGAATTTTTTGAAACCGGTCATAAGCAGGGTGGCCTCTTAGATAACAGGTTGTATTGGCACTGAAGTGCAGGAAGCGCAGGATGTTCTCAAATTGTGACCTGGACATGACAGCAGAGAACATGGGCATGTGATGTATTGGGTGCGTAGACCAATAAGACCGCAATACATTATTTTTGACTAGACCCATGTTAAGGAGAAGGCCCCAAAAAATGTTACGTTCGGAAACTTGGAGTGGTTTCCACCGAAAAGGCTGGGCATGGTAGCTTCTTGGATTGGCAGTTGCGTATTGTGTGGCATAATGGTTGGTCTCAGGCACAATTAAGTCGTAGAGACCAGCAGTGATCAGAACAAAAAAAATCTGTCACTGCGGTGGGGCGGGTGAGGGTTTGGCCGGGTGATCAGAAGCCTGCAGGGGGCAGATTAGGGTCTGATCTGATGGATAGGAGTCCTAGGGGGTGACAGAAGGTGATTGATGGGTGTCACAGGGGGTGATTAGAGGGGAGAATAGATGCAATCAATGCACTGGGGAGGTGATCGGAAGGGGGTCTGAGGGGGATCTGAGGGTTTGGCCGGGTGATCAGGTGCCCACACAAGGCGAATTAGGGCCTGATTTGATGGGTAGGTGTGCTAGGGAGTGACAGGTGGTGACAGGAGGTGATTGATGGGTGTCTCAGGGTGTGATTAGAGGGGGAATAGATGCAAGCATTGCACTGGCGAGGTGATAGGGGGGGGGAGGGGTCTGAGGGCAATCTGAGGGTGTGGGCAGGTAATTGAGCGCCCGCAAGGGGCAGATGAGGGTCTGATCTGATGGGTAGCAATGACAGGGGGTGATTGATGGGTGATCAGTGGGTGATCAGAGGGGAGAACAGATGTAAATAATGCACTGGGGAGGTGATCAGTGGGGGTCTGAAGGCGATCTGAGGGTGTGGGCAGGTGTTCGGGTGCCCGCAGGGGGCAGATTAGGGTCTGATCTGATGGGTAGCAGTGACAGGTGGTGACGGGGTGATTGATAGGTGATCAGCGTGTGATTAGAGGGGAGAATAGATGCAAGCATTGCACTGGTGAGGTGATCAGAAGGGAGGGTGGTGTCTGAAGGCGATCTGAGGGTGTGAGCGGGTGATTGGGTGCCCGCAAGGGGCAGATGAGGGTCTGATCTGATGGGTATGATAGGTAGCAGTGACAGGGGGTGATTGATGGGTGATTAGAGGGGAGAACAGATGTAAATAATGCACTGAGGAGGTGATAAGGGGGGGTCTGAGGGCAATCTGAGGGTGTGGGCGGGTGTTTGGGTGCCCGCAAGGGGCAGATTAGGGTCTGAGCTAATGGGTAGCAGCGACAGGTGGTGACAGGGTATGACGGGTGCTTGATAGGTGATCAGGGTGTGATTAGAGGGGAGAATAGATACAAGCATGCACTGGCGAGGGTCTGATCTGATGGGTAGCAGTGACAGGTGGTGATAGACAGGTGATCAGTGGGTGATTACAGGGGAGGATAGGTGTATACAGTACACGGGGGGGGGGTCCTGGGGAGGATCTGAGGGTGTGTGGGGTGATCAGGAGTCCCCAGGGCGCAGTTTAGGGCCTAATCCAAAATATAGCGCTGACAGATAGTGACGGAGTGATTGGGTGCAAACAGTGGTCAGAGGGTGAGATGGGGGGGGGGGGTGATTTGTCTGAGGGGTGCTGTGGGCGATCAGGGGCAAGATCAGTGTGTGTGTGCTTACTAGGGGGGCTGCCTCCTGCCCTGGTGGTCCCTCGATCACTGGGACCACCAGGACAGGAGGCAGCCTGTATAATACGCTTTGTATACATTACAAAGCGTATTATACGCTTACTACGTGGCAGATCGGGGGTTAACAACCTGTCGGCGCTGCTAATTGGTCAGCGGGTTGACATGGCGGGTGGGCGGAGCCTAATGCCGGTCCCTGGCAATTCAGTCCCCAAGGAGCCGTCGCCGATCAGCGTTACGTGGTCCTGGGGGTGCCACTTTGGCAACGCCCATAGGTAGTGAGCAGTCAGCAAGTGGTTAAAGGTTATTATGCTGTTTATCTTTTAGAGCAGAGGAATTTCTTCCTCGGTATCTATAAAATCATCTGAAAGACTGTACGCGGTCTGAAAGTGCGCCTCGAGATTAGACACACTCGTCTTCTCCTATGTAAAATTGACAAACGCAAGGAAACAAACTTCAAAAGGCTCCACCCTAAAGGCCAAAAGCAGAGAAGTGAAAATTATCACCTGCCCTCTATAGGTGATAAAAAAATCCTTATTTATCTTCAGTTATCTGCACAATTATTCAGTTATGAATCTTGAAGTGGAGAAAATTTTGTAACTTTTTACCGCACTATTACCGCACAATTACCGCATGCAGAAATTTAGGGTGAAAAAATAATGAGAATTACACAAAGGAGATATTTTGGTCGGTATTTTTCACATACTACATTACCGCATGCGGTAAGTCATTGTGAATAGAGGCCAATGTAAGTTATAATGCCTCAGTAATGAATTGCAATGGTCTTGCAATGGGCCCATTCATACCAACACATTCGCTGTGAGGTGCATTGGGCTCCATCATATTAATTCTACTAGACAATGCACATATTACGCCTGTGTTACAAAGGAATGGCAACAAGGTACTGAGCATTGCAATGTGAGCATTACCCAAAGAAGCTAATTTTTTAAATCCAATGTGAACTTATCCCAATCTTTTTGTAATTATCCCTTTCTGTTGCCATCTAAAAAGTGTTTCCTAGGCATTGTATAAGAGGCCACACCTAATGGAGAAAATGTAAACAATAATTCAAAAGAAATATCTTTCAAGTTATCCAAACCTGCTGAGACTTACATATGTAAGCTTATCTTATAGAGTACAGGCACTTTTATACCAAAAACTATATATCCCACATCATCATTATACAGGTCGTATTTGTAAGTGAATAGCAGTACATTATATTTACAACCTTAGTCTGCAAGGTTTTAGGAAACTTGCTGGTAAATATAGCAACAGTATACAGCTTGGTGTTAAACATATACAAAAATATCCTCTGTCTGATTTCAGCATCTGGGTCAAAAATCTGCACAAAGCAGGAAGCAATATTTATTGCTCTCTTCCCAAACTCACAGCTTTGCCAGGTTTACTGCAGTGATACATTCATTCCACATGCTGGATGGTTCCTCACTAGAAATGGTCAGTGAGATGCTAATAATTCTGTCTTCCATACAAATTGAATGCAGATTGTATACAGGTGTGGACTGGGCCAATCAAATTAACTTTCTGCTGATTTTGATTGGCTCAGTTCAAAACTGCATACAATGAATTCAGTTTGAATGGGACCTGGAACTATTTGCATCTCATAGGCCATCTATAACCCTCACCTTCATGGAAATGGTAACGTGTACACAGCAGTTGGGAGTATCCCCAGCTTCCAAACTCCTAATTTATGTAGCCTACAGCCAGGGGCATATCAATAGCCCCTGCAAGGGAAGCAGCTGCAGGGGAGCCCTTGGGGCGAAAACCTGAGGGGGTAGGCCTGGCTCTGGGGGCCTCCAGGGCCATTTTTAGGAGCAGGGGGGGTACAGTGCAGGAAGGGGGAGCAGCAGGTACAAACAGCAGCGGGGAGGAGGGCATGACTCCCCCCTCCCTCACCTCGGGCTACCATCAGTGCTCCTCCCTCCAGCAACAACAGCTGTGGGGGGGTATCCAAAGTTTCACAGGGGGGGGGGGCAGTGATTTCTAGTTACGCTTCTGCCGACAGCCATGAATAATATGGAGGGATTTAGGGTATGAATATGTATATCTATATTAAAGTCATTTCTAGTTTATTTTAAACAGTATAGCCTGTCCTTGCACTTGTCACTATCACGAAAAATTTAAAATTTAAGATACATACTGTACATATAAAATATGCATTTCTCCCAGCGTAGAATGCACTATAAGTTACCATTTGTATATGTTGTTGCCACGTACAGTAGGTATTAAAATGTGGACAGACCTGACAGATTTTGTACTAGTCCATCTCCTCATGAGATATCCCCAGTATTATCATTCTTTACAAAAGCACTTTCTAGAAAGGATGTAAACAAAGATGTCATCCAGCTACCCTATTTGTTTACACACTATTTTGACAGTTGGAGTGAGCAAATTCAGTTCAGTAAGTGATTTTGTAAATAAAAAGGAGAACCCCCCATGAGGAGATAGACTAGTCCAGAAACTAACAGATCTGTCAGAATTTCACTACCTGCTGTAAGTGACAGCAACATAGGGAAAAAGTAATATATAGTTAATTTCAGTCTGGGCAAAAAGTACATTTATGTATATATATTTTCAATTTTACAACTTTTGTTTTGCTATAGTTGTACTTAAATGGAGGCACTGCCCCAACAACCTCAGGTCTAAAACTGCTTCAGTGGTGAAGTGGTCATCTAATTGGATTGAAGGAAATGATGTATAGCTGCAAGGATGTTTGCGAGCACCATATATTTACGCACGGGGTGCACCTTATGGTAGTTTAATCACAGGGAGGCATTTAGCTTAGTTACATAGAGGTAGTGGTTAGGTTTGTTCTATGCATATTCTTTTTAACCCATTAGCAGTTTCAATAGAGTTATCTCATTTGTGACGAGTGCACTGCTTTTGACCTCAGTCGGCATAACTCGTTGTGCTGGAATTCTTTGAATGCTTTGATCTCTCTCTCTAGCAGAAAAAGTAGAACCTGAAAGCAGAAATCTTCTGTTATTGTCTCACACTGCCCCCTAGTGACATGTGGCCATAAATACACATTACAGCAGTAGAAACAAGCAAATCCTATAGAATAAAACCCCTGTGCCCCTGCGTCCCCTGTCCCTGTGTCCGTGCCTTTTTGCCAGCGTGTCGTGCACGACACGCTGGCGGCTGTTGGACACTACAGGAGGACGGAGCAGGGGGGTGGGCGTGTGCATGCAGGTTTGCCTTATGGCCTTTGCGTACGTGCATGCGACCATGCAGAGGGGGGGGAGTTATGAGGGGTGTAGCGACCGAGGGCTAGCGCACGTTATTGTAACGGGCCTAAGGTCTAGTGTAACAGATAAAGAAATAAAAAAGTGCTAAAATAAAATTGGTCTGGAGCACATGCAACCTTGTAAACAAATTGCCTGCTAAAGGGTTAATGTCATTTCAACCATCATTATATTTTGCAGACAGTTGTAAACAAGCACGTCCTTGTGTTGTGTCCTGAAAAAAAATAAATAGGAAATACTGTTTCCATTAATGACATTCTCTGTCTAGTTTTACAGCATCAAATGTTACAACTATCGGATTATGCATTAAGTATGCTATACGTGAACAAACTGATAAAATCTTAGGTGAATACATAAGATAAGCTTTCACTCATCCATGTCTTTATATTATAAAGTGACAAAACCTCATTATACTATTCTGTTTCAAATGATTTCAAGAAAATTTCCAAAGGTTCTGTTCACCAAGTAATAGTAGGGATTAATTTCCTCATAAGCAATTCCTTTTAAAGCTCTTATCAATGCCATTTAGAGACAGTGGTGCATTACTCTCCAATTCCCACTTTGTAGGCCTCAAAGCTCTGCAGTTTTTCTGTTCCTCAAATGAAAAGTAATTGAATCCCAAAGGAGAAAGTGAGGAATGTATTTTTTTCTTTTTACCCAAAATTATTCTTAGAGAAGTATACTTCCATCTGCAGTACTTGTTCAGTTTCCACACCTCTGCAGAGTAAAACAGTTTGTTGTATAAAGAGCAGTGTAATTTTGGTGTTTCTAACCAGCTGTTTTCTTCCTATGTTATTTGCAGATTGACCACATTGAAGCCTTTCTGCACACGTTAGAAGAGGACTTTTTAAAGAAAAAAGGATCAGTTGGTCAATAGGAATAAGAGGAAAATGGCAAAGGCTTAAAAAGCTGCTCTTGCTCAGTCTCCAGGGACAGCTACACTCTCTGCAAAACCCTTAAAAAGCAACAAGGATATTGGGACCACAAAGAGTGACAGCGATGAGAACAAAGGCTATCTTTAAATCAATCAGATGTCCCCTAACTACAAGTATCTTTTTATTCAGGGCACTTCTACACACTATAGCCTTGATGCAGGAAAGTGCGCTGAACATACCGCGTACACACATTGCGGGTTAATACTACCGCGCGCACAAGCAGCATGCGGTCCTATCAGTGTAACGTGCGCTCCTAACTGCCGCGTGATGAGCTGGTAGCACAACCGCAATACTCCACTAGCACTGCTTAAGAGAAATGTACTATGATTTATAGTTATTCAAATACATTTGTATCAAGTCTTTAAATAAGAGACTGATAAATGTAAACAGTATAAACCATGCTAAAGTGTTAAAGCCCAGCTCCAGAAGAATGAGGTATTTTAATTTTACATAATGTAAAAAGGGGTTAGAACCACTTTAAGTGTTTTAATTGTCCCCAGCTGGAGATATTCTTCCTCATCTCCTGTGCGTTAGACTCCCATTGAACACTGGCATTTAAAAGGAACACTGGTGGTCTGAAGGCGGGGCAGTAAAAAAGGGCGCATATGGCTAGTGGACAAAAAGGGCACCGCCATAGACTGCAATGCAAAATATCGGCAATTAGGTGCCCGACAGGAAATTAGGGCGCCCGAGAAATATCGGTTGCAGGGATCGTGTTAACAAAAGTTTTCGTTTACAGAATAAAGTTTATTACAAATATCGTTTACAAGTTCGTTTTGACTTTGTGGTTTACTTATTATTCAGTTTTTAAACTTCACTTTCAGGGCTGTAGCAAGTAAATTTTCGCTTACATTTATTTTATCATTTAAAATTCTCTTTCATACGTATAATGCTTAAATATCATTTGCAACCTTGTTCTATTACAAATACATCGCTTTTGGTATTAACTTTGTTTTTTACACTTATAATGCGTCGATTATAGTTTTATTAACTTCATAGATCGCTTTTAATATTACCGTTATTTTAAGATTTTCAATGCGTTCGTGACTGTAAGTCTATCTAGTATATATATCTATTACAAATATATTAATTATTCTATTCATGTTATAGTGAAGTACTTTAAGGATCAAATATATTATTGTTTATATGTGTGTAAGGGTGTTTGTGCAGTGGGGATGGTTAGGGTAAGGCACCACCGGGGGAGATTTAGGGTTAGGCACCACCAGGGGGGTGGTTAAGGTTAGGCACCACCAGGGGGTGGTTAGGGTTAGGCACCACTAGGGGGGTGGTTAGGGTTAGGCACCACTAGGGGGGTGGTTAGGGTTAGGCACCACCAGGGGGGTGGTTAGGGTGAGGCACCACCAGGGGAGTCTAGGGGTTAGGGATAGGTACAGGGAGGGTTCTGTGTGAGAGTAGGGTTAGGTATAGTTACAGTACAATATACACCACCGGGGGGGTGGTTAGGGTTAAGAGCCACCAGGGGGGTCTAGAGGTTAGGGATAGGTACAGGGAGGGTTCTGTGTGAGAGTAGGGTTAGGTATAGTTACAGCACAATATATGTAATATATACAAATTATTGTATATTTACACAAGGGGGGTCTAGGGGTTAGGGATAGGGAAAGATCTGTGTGAGCCTACAGTTAGGTATAATTGCAGTAAAATACTTGTAAAATCTACCATTGTATTACTATGCTTAATACAAGTGTAAATATAGTTTTTTGTTATAGACGCTATTTGAGGTTTCATTTCATAATTTGTTTGTTATAGATGGTATTTTGCCATTGAATTTCCGTTTTTTCAACCTATTTAGCAGTACATTTTCGTTTACAAGCTATAAACGAAAAATATTGTTTTACATTACAACTTATAATTTCAGCTATATCCCATGCCCTTTTTTCCAGGCGCACTTTTTTTTGTTTCAAAGTTTTTTATTAAAGTTTTGAGAATTTTAACAGAGCAAATTGTACATAAAGAAATGAACAACATTGAGGGAACTCAGGGGACAACATATACCAGAAGCTTCCATTAGTATCTGAACTTGGTCAGGAGGGGATAGGAACGATAACCAGTAGAGTGAGTTTGGCAGATGTTGGAGCGGCTGGGAGTGGGGTTACTACTGTCAGGAATAGATTCTATGAGCCCTCAGAGGACTAGGTCCAGCTATCTGGGGCATGTATAAGGAGACTTAGGGGATAGGGCAGGGAAGGGTCCAGCTCAGGCTGGGTATTATAAATGCCTCCTTGAACGCCCGTCATCCAGTGATAGACAGGCGGAACAAGAGAGGTTACCAATGTAGTCTAAACCAAAGAGAAGTTAAGAGAGAAAAATAAGGAAAGAAAGAAAAAGAAAGGAAGAGTGGAGAAAGGAAAGAGAGGGGTCAAGAGTAGGGGGGCCACCTCACAGTCTCGAGAGGGAAGACCACTCCAGATTTGGATGCTCCATGTGAATCCAGGGGTCCCAGATTTTTTCAAACTTCTTTTGGGTATCTATAAGGATACTAGGAAGGCGTTCGTTTACCATTATTGAGTTAATTCTTGATTTCACTTCATTGATAGTGACAGAGGGTTTCTTCCAGTTCCGTGCTATTGTCATGGTAGCTGCCGAAAATACTATGGAAGCCAATTTGTTTTGTGCAGAGGTTAGGGATCCTATTTTCCCATGTAATAAAGCCTGCCAAGGGTCTTTCGCAATTGATTGGTGGAAGAGAGAAAAAGTAATTTATATACCTGGCACCAGAAACGAATCAGTCGTGGGCAAGTCCACCAGGTGAGTAACATATCGCCGAGCACTCTACAGCCTCGGAAGCAATCAGGGTTAGCAGATGGAAATATTTTGACTAAGCGGGCTGGGACCAGATACCACCGGGTCATGACCTTATAGGCGGCCTCGACTATATATAAATTATTTGAGCAACTAGAAGTCCTACTCCAGATATCCAGCCAGTCCTCCCTGTCCTTGGGGCTAGCAAGATCTTTTTCCCAATTTGAGGCGTAAGGGTGTGTCACTGGGGGGGATGGGCGAGATAAAAAGCAGTATAATCTGGAAATTAAGCTTTTGGTGTTAGGACTATGAGAACAGATGTGTTCGTAGGGAATTGCAGTAAAAGGGGGGTCTTTTCCACGAATGAGGGATTTGACCCAGTGTCCTATCTGTAAATATCGAAAAAGTTCACTGGGGGGAGCCTGAAATTTTTCTTGTATGTCTGGCCAAGAAAGGAAGCCTCTGGAGGTAAGAAAATGCGTTACCTTAGTAAGGCCTTTCGTGCTCCACCAAGAGAATGCTGCTGGGTCATCAAGGCCTGGGGAAAACAGTGGGTTATTCGTCAGTGGGAGCAAGGATAAGAATGGTGATTGAAGATTAGCGTAATAACGGACCGAGTCCCACACCTGGAGGCAATGGGCCAAGGAGGGCTGAGTGAGGGAGGCCTCATTATCGGGGGAACTAAAGTTGAAGAGAAATCGAGAGCCCAATATGGTGTAGTATGTCAAAATTGATTGGATAAATGAAACAGTGAGATGGTAATACTCACAAACACGGGTTACCACCTAGGTAACCACTCATTAGGCAAGTGAGGAGATTAGACCTGTCCTCACTCAGGATTAAGAAGTCGCTCTCTGTAGATAGGAAGAAAGGGGGTAGATCACCCCTCCACCTGGGGTGGACTCAAATATATTGGTAGGTGAACAGAGGCGCCAGAAGGATAAAAGTACATAAAATGTTTAAAAAATTGCTGGGAGGAAGTGGTGGACTCGCCTCCGTTAAAGCAGACACCAAGGACTGTAAACGTATAGATATACACATTTATTGAAAATACCCCAAAGATGCAACGCGTTTCGCGGGCACAGCCCACTTCTTCAGGCAATAAGCAGGGGATAAACAACAGCAATTCAGTTATAGCAAGCAGAGCTATAACTGAATTGCTGTTGTTTATCCCCAGCTTATTGCCTGAAGAAGTGGGCTGTGCCCGCGAAACGCGTTGCATCTTTGGGGTATTTTCAATAAATGTGTATATCTATACATTTACAGTCCTTGGTGTCTGCTTTAACGGAGGCGAGTCCACCACTTCCTCCCAGCAATTTTTTAAAAATTTTATGTACTTTTATCCTTCTGGCGCCTCTGTTCACCTACTAATTCATTATCGGGGGAAGCCATAATAAAGTACTGGGCAATAAAGGGTCGCAAGTAGGCATCTCCATAAAAACCCAAAGAGGGGTATCGTGCGCCTGAAACAGTCGGGTAAGTTGGAAGTGTGCGGAAGTAATAAAGAAGTTTTGGTAGGTAAGTCATTTTAATTGCATTGATCTTCCCTAACCATGATAAGGAGGAGCGAGTGAGACCATCGTTCAGTCAGTGCGGAGAGTGATTTCAGCAGTGGGGGGTAGTTGGCAGAAAAGAGAGAGGCATAATTGGGGGTGAGAGTAATGCCTAAATAAGGTAAGGATTGAACCCAATGAAATGGGAAGGACCCTCGTAATTGGTCCAAGTCGACCGGGGAGAGGGAGATTCCCATAGCCTTGGATTTGTCCACGTTTATTTGTAGGCCCGAGACCTGGGCAAAATGAGCAAAAGCCTGGAGGGCCTCTGGAATGGATGTATGGGGCTGTGTTAAAGTTAACAAAGTATCGTCCGCAAACATAAGGAGTTTATGGGTTAGGCCAGCGTGTTCGATCCCTTTAATTGCAGAGTTGTTGCGTAGGTAGCAAGCAAAGGGTTCAAAGGCAAGAATGAACAGCAGGGGGGATAGTGGGCAACCCTGCCTGTTGCCTCGCTTGATGTCAAAAGTTTGGGAATTGTGGCCAGAAAATCTCACTGAAGCTGTGGGACCTGTGTACATCCCCTGTATCCAATTTTAAAAAAATGTGTGTCTAAACCCCATTTCTTAAGGGCAAGTTTTAGGTAGGGCCACGAGAGGGTATCGAAGGCCTTATATATATCCAGGGATAAGGCTACCCCAGGGATTTTATTTGTGTGAAGGTAATGGGTTAAGAGGCTAGCTCTTCTAGTGCCGTCCTCGGCCTGTCTACCAGGAACGAAACCTATCTGGTCCCAATGAATTAGAGTCGGAACGACTTTGTTCAATCGCAGTGCTAAAATTTTGCCCAGTAGTTTAAAATCTGTGTTGATAAGGGAGATGGGGCGAAATTGATGGACTGCATGATGTTCCTGTTCTACCTTGGGGACCATTGAAATATAGGCCTCAAGCATGGATCTAGGAGGAGACCCACCCTCACGAATTTCATTGTAACATTTTGCTAATTTAGGGGCTAGTAGATCTGATAATTTTTTATAGTAGAGAGCCGAGAACCCGTCTGGGCCAGGAGTTTTATTAGGTTTCAGGGTTTTAATGGCGAATAGGACTTCAGCTGTGGTGATAGGGGCGCTAAGACTAGTAATGGAATCCTGATCCAGTGTTGGGAGCGTGATCTGATCCAGAAAACTACGGATAGTTGCGTCAGGGGCGGTAGAGGTATCAGTATATAGGTCTGATAAAATTTTTCCAAAGGCATTGACAATCTTGTGGGGGTTAGCAGTGATCTGCCCTGAAGAATTGCAAATGTTTACCATGGTCGGATGAGGGGGTTTATTTGTAAGACACTTAGCCAACAGAGCCAAGGGCTTATTAGCATTATAGTAGTAGAGCTGTCTCCGCCATCTAAGCTGTTGTTCCACTCTATCAGTCAAAAGAAGGTCTAGTTCTGTACGGATGTGGTCTCGGATAAGTCTGTTAATGCGTGTGGGTGTGCGTTTCCAATCTTGCTCTGCGCGATCCAATTTTACGGTTAATTCTTCAATTTTTTTGATTACGACGCTTTTTGAGGGCACCAGCAATTCCTATTAGTGTCCCTCGTATGCTAGCTTTGTGAGCCTCCCATAGAGTGAAAGAAGAGGAAACAGAGCCTGTTTGTCGGCAAAATATTCCTCAACTTTTTCCTTCAGTTGATCAATGATATCTACTCTAGAGAGCAGGGACTCATTGAGGCGCCAGCTAAATGCTCTATTAAACGGAAGGATCGCGAACAGCAGATGGAAACTGGAGAGTGGTCTGACCAAGAGGTTGTATGAATTTTTGCTGCTAGTGCAAGGTGCAAACATGCTTGTTGTACAAATATATGATCAATCCTGCTAAAGCTATCGTGGGCATTAGAGTAAAATGTGAAATCTTTAGAGGAGGGGTGATGTTCCCTCCAGACGTCAACATAACCGTAACAGTCTAGAAGTTCTTTGATCTTTGCACCTTGTAGGTCTGTGAGTTCTGTGTTAGGGTTAGTGGTTCGTTGTCTGTCTAATCTGGGGTTGAGGGTGGCGTTAGTATCACGTCCTGCGACTATTATCTGGCCTGAACCGTGTTGAGAGAGGACCTGTAAAAAGTGGGAATAAAAGTTGGACTGGTGCGCATTTGGGGCATAATATGTAGCTAGTGATCTCTCTGTCATAAATGGTGCCCAATAGGATGAGATATCTGCCAGTAGGATCCGCTATGTGTTTTGTGTAGCTGAAGGGGAAATTCTTCCTAAAGGCAATTAAAACGCCACACACCTTCTTGCGGGCGCAGGCAAAAAAAAAACTGTGGGGTAATGGCGACTCAGGTATTTAGGACAGGTAGGCTGGTCTAGTCTGGTCTCTTGTAGGCATATTATATCCGCTTGGCAAGCTTTATAGTAGGCAAACGCTTTGGAGTGTTTATGGGGGGAGCCGAATCCCTGTACATTATGAGAGAACATTTTGAAACTGGAGGAAGTCATGGAGGATTATTGTAGAAGCTCATCATGTTGTGGAGAACTGCGAGGTGGAGACCCAAGGGAGTAGGAAGGAGCAGCAGAGAAAAGTGAAAGAAAGGGGGGAGGAAGAAACAAGGCTTAGAGAGAAGAGAAAACAAGAAGACAGCGAGAGCGCAGTTTCTTGGTATACAAGGAACTGAGCGAAGTTGAGCGCATGACCACTTAAGGGTCAGGAACAGAGAGAACTCAGGAGAAAGGGAGTCCCAACAATGTAGTGACTCCGGCTGGGTCATAGGGGGACATGTGTTGGCCGACTGCTCTGCTGGCTAAATTAATGGACCATAATTAAATAAGGCCCCAGCTTGAGTATTATAATGGGAGGGGGGGGGGGGGGAGAGAGGAACAGATAAGGAACGTAGGGAGGGGTTAGGGGTGCTGTTAAGCCAATGAAGGCACATGGAGTAGGGAGATATAAGGCTATGAAAGTGGTCCCCACCGCTAGGCCCAATACCCCCGTCCTGGCAGCTACCCCTCCAGCTCAGCGGCCCCCTCACAGGGGGTGGGCGGGCGGCGGCAGCAATTTTTTCAAAACTTGCCTCAGGCGGCAAAAAGTCTAGGGCCGGCCCTGGTAACTTATAATGAAGTGGAAAATTCTGGATCTACAGCTGTGTTAGACTCCTGTCCTTTGTCAATCCTTGAACAAGAAGCAAATGGATATAGGCTCGACCAATCAAAATAATTACTGTATCCTTCTATTCCAGCATACGGTATGCTTTCATAATACAGACAACTAACAGTCAAAAAAACAAGGCCCAACATCTCAGGGTAGATCCTCTTCCTCAGGCACCAGAAAGGGAAACTGCTTTGTCTTGCGACTCATGGCTGTCATGCTACTCTGTAGATTTGTATTCTAAAAGCATATACCAGTGTTGCCAACTCATCCCTTTAATTACTGACACATATGAATAATACAGGTTTCATGGTTAGGTAGATGCAGTTAAGGTACTGATTATGTGTAAGTAGCCCCAGAACCTGTATAACTTAGATGTGTCAGTAATTAAAGGGATGAGTTGGCAACACAGGCATATACTCAATAAAAGGATAATTAGCCTGATTGTCTGAGCCCATTTGCATTTGTTTGTAGTTTGTGGATCGACTGAGGATTATCATAGTTGACCTCTCAGCAATATGGTGAGCTCCCGATTTAAAATTAGTACTATAGTGTCTCACCAACTCTCTGTAGTCCTGTCCTTAGTCATTCAGCATCTGACTTTCCTGATGGGGAATTTGCTGACAAAATTCAAATTTAGATAATGTCCCATTCCATCTTCAACAAATACCAAGAAATAACCATTCTTGGAGGACGCTGAGAGGAGCAATGCAATGCTCAATCACAGAACTCACCACACAAATACAGAGCTGCATGTCATGTGCAATATTGGTCCAATCATGAACATTAGCTTCATGTTCATCTGGTTCTCTCCTTTCATGATTGTAGGTCAAGCTACCCTGCAGTAGGCTATACGAGCATTTCTATAAAAGGGGCTGCTTGCAAACAGTCACCTGAAGTGATCATGATAAATTATTTCAAATGACAGATTTATATAATGTTCAAGACTGTACTGGAAATGATTGCAAGAAACTAGGTTTCATAATGCCTGCTTATTTTATTAAAGGGGAACTTCAGCCTAAACAAACATACTGTCATCAAGTTACATTAGTTATGTTAATTAGAATAGATAGGTAATATAATCTCTTACCCACCCTGTTTTAAAAGAACAGGCAAATATTTGTGATTCATGGGGGCTGCCATCTTTGTCATGGGGGCAGCCATCTTTTTGGTTGAAAGGAGGTGACAGGGAGCATAAGACACAGTTCCAACTACCCTGTGTCCTGATCACCCCTCCCAGCTGCACACGCTAGGCTTCAAATGTCGAATTCAAAATGAAAAAAAAAAAATTGCACCAAAACAGCACAACGAGAACAACAAAATCAGAAATCCCATCATGCTTTGCACAGCATCAGGGGAAAAAAGCCCGGGCAGTTTTCTTCTGTGCAGCTAAAAATGAGGCTTGTATAAGAGAAACAAAGCTCTGATGCTGTGAAACTGTTAAAGAAACACAAAGCTTTTTCAGTGCTGCTGAGTCGATTTTTAGTCCGGAGGTTCACTTTAATTTGCTGAGAAGCAGGGGCGTAACTAGAAATCACTGGGCCCCAATGCAAAACTTTGGGTGGGGGGGGGGGCCCTACCCCTCTCCCAAAACAGAATTTGGAAAGGCAGGCCAGGCAGATAAAAACGGAAAACAGTGAAGCACTGCAAAACACACAATTTGCTCACTCCCAGCTAAAGCACTTTCCTACCTTTATTTGGTCAGCAGGTGCCAGTCAGCCAATCAGGTATACTGTCATACACCCTTTGCCTGCCGTACCAAATCTAACAGGAATTGCATAAATTACGTAGCATTCAGGTAGGAGGCTTCAGTTGGACGTAATCGTTCATTGCATCTTTTACAGGGACGCCCCGTGTAGGCACATCTCCCAACAGTGAAGCACTGCACACATTTTCTCTATCAATTACAATAGCTTCTGTGATAAATGTGCATGCTTTCACACATACAGACACATACACTGTGTACAGAAAATGCATACAGAAAAACGCACACAGAAAACTGACAAACGAGTGTGCTCCCAATCCCAGCTTCTTATTACACTCACTCTGCCCACCTCTGACGTAGCATAACTGGCTCTGCAGACTCCTCCAGCATCACTACAGTACACAGCACTTGGGGAGTGGGAGGAGAGGTTGGGGCAGGGCGCTGTACACAAGACCCTGCTGCATACTGACTAGGGACGGTCTACAAATCTTTGTCTACCTTTTCTCTCCTTGCCCTTAGTGGTCAGTCTCTCAGGACAGGGAAAAGAAACTTCTTCCCCCATGGCTCCCTTGCAGGCAGGGCTTTGAATGGGGACGGTCTACAAAACTTTGTATGATTCCTTATCAGTGGCTGAGCAGATGCAATCATTAAAACAACTGTGCAGAGAGCAGAAAGGTTTTTCATTCTGTGCCCTTAGTTGTCAGTCTCTCAGGACACGGAAAACAAACTTCTCCCCCACGACCCTCCCTGCAGCTTGTCCACCTATAGGGGCCCCCTGCAGCTGCAATCCTTTCAAGGGGCCATTGCTTGGCCCCTGCTGAGAAGCCTTTCCTGTAGCCATATATAAGTCAGGTGCGGTTTGAACACGTAGCCTTTCTATGCCTATGTCTTGAACATGATTGGATGTCTGTACAGCGCTCTTTCCTCTAAAGAATCTCACAGCATTCCACACACAGTTCCACTGTTAAAATGCCTATAAGTCTCTGGTATCAAACAACACTCTGCATACAGTTCCACTGCTGCAAAAACGTCTCCAAGTCTCTGGTAGTAATATACACTCTCACCAATGTTGAAAGGCTGATTTGCCACAGATCAGCTAAACTCGTATATGGATAGATCCTTTCCTTGTATTCCTCCTTCCACCACTTCACTCCTGGATCATTTGTACCTCAGAGAAACATATAGCATAACATAGCGTGAACCTGTATATAGATTTTCCACATATATATACAAGGTTAAGTGCACCCCTACACTGGTGCGTGCTCCCCACTGTGTGTGTCCAATTTGCACCTATCCCGCTAACAGAAATTCCTGCTCACCAGATATGTATGCTGACCTTTTCGGACCAGCAACAGATCATATGGCTTCCTTGAGTTTAGATATCCCTCCAATACACCTCCGAAGTGTTCCAGCAGTTGCAGCAATTCCTTCCACAGTTCCGCAGATATAGAGAATTAAAAAAGCACATAGTGTGAGCCTGTCACATTGAAAGATCTGTACCCGTGCTCATTCACATACAAGTGTTCCCCGCTGTGGCCACCATACACCCTGTGTTTCTATGGACTCCCACACCGCTGTGCAAAATAACCAGTAGTCGCTCACCAGATTCTCATGCTGACCTCACAGAGCCCAGCCAACAGCGCTTTCTGATCACACAGGGTGGTTTCACAGGATGAGAGACTCTTTGCCAGCAGCGTTTTAATTTCTCCCTATAGGACTAATACACAGCTCCTCATAGCATAATACTGTTTTTATTCCTCAGTAAAACGTTAAAAATACACTCTGTAAAATCAATATGCGCATAGTATAAAAACCTCCTGGACATCCTCACCGCCGCTCTCTCAGCGTCTTCCTGTCTGCCGCTTGAGGCCACGGCCCTTTTTTTTTTTTTTTACTGGTTTCGTCAAATGACTCATCAGGGGCTTGCTGGCCAGCGGCAGACTGGGACGCTATGTGCAACACTGTATGCAAATTAGCTGTCTGAGCGGCTCCTATTCTCGCGGTGTGTGTTCCCTATTGCCTAGCAACCTATCGGCTTCACATACTAACTCCTCCTTCTCCTCCTATTGTAAATGAATGTGCTCGTGCATATCGTGAGGAGCGCATACCGATGTGATCCTCACGCACCACCTTAAATTCCATATACCCTCTATATATATAGACTATTTGTACCTTTGTGCAAATGTGCAAAATGTGAACCCTTATTATGCAATGTGCAATTATATCAAAATCCTTGTATGAAACCATATTCACTCCTCACTGACACTAACTCTTTATGTGTGTGATTTATTTTAATATATATATATATTTGTGTGTCACATCTTCCAATTTATGTGTGGCCCTATGTTGATTGCTAGTGTTAGTACTTTACCATCATCTACCCTTATTGTTCCTATTTATTCTATTCAGCCCTATCTCATAAGTGTTACTCATGTGCCCACTACAATTTCTATATTACAATGAAGAACTTGTTCTGGCATGACAGATCCCAGCGTGTGTTTATAGGGAGATCCTACTCTCACTGGGACCCACCTCTTACCCCCGCTTATTCCCGGGTTCCAAATCAAGGGATGTGTCATGCCATCACATAGCATATATCCAAAGTGACAGTGCAAATCAGTGTCCTCACAAAAATAATAATAAATTCCTATCAAGCCGGCACTCTCATTTCATGTTGGGGGGGGGGGGGGGGGGGTTGTATCACACACCTGTAAGCCTAATGCCCACATACCCTACTACAAGGCATTCCCTGCCATTAAGCTGCCTGCTTCCAGTTATTATCCTACCCTATGTATACCAATTGTGAGTCCCTACTGTCTCCATATACCCATCTACCATATCTACCATATCTGATCTGGACCTAGGTCTACTCCCTTTCGGTGAATTTATTTGTTCAATCATCTGCTATGAAGCAGTTCAGATCCAATTCTACATTTAACCCATTAGGTGTCATGGTTTTCATTGTATAAATCCATCTTGTTTCCATGCGTGAAATTTCTCTGATCTTATGGCACCCTCTCCACCTAGTGGTAAGTTTCTGTAGTGCACTGAATTTCATCAGTGCTGGATTACAGGCATGTTTTTCCGCAAAGTGTCTTGATACGCTATGATGCCTAAAACCTATCTCAATGTCTTTGACATATTCATTTATTCTTTCCTTCAGTTTCCGTTTTGTACGGCCAATATACTGCATCCCACAGGGGCACCAAATAAGGTATACCACGTGTGTGCTATTACACGTGATAAATTCCCTAATATCATGGCTATCCCCTGTAATGGTGGATACATTTCTTTCCTGTTTGCCAGCTTTGGTGGTTAAACAGGGATTGCATTGTTTACATGGAAAGAAGCCTTTTTGTCCCCAACTGTCCGTTTTATTCCTTATAGGGGGCTCATCAATACATGTCTTGACCAGACTTCTTTGTAAATTGTTAGCCTTTTTGTATATAAATTTTGGCTGAAGAGGGATCTTATTTTTAAGAACTGGGTCATTACATAGTAGTCCCCAGTATCGTTTGATGACTTTCTCTATAGCTTTATATTGTGTGTTATAATCCAGACACAATGCAAATTCATATTCCTCAGTATTTGGGATTCTTGGTTTGTCCTTCACCAGCAGATCTCTATCTGTATTCCTAATCCTCTCTATCTCATGTTTCAAAGGTCCTTCTTGATACCCCTTTTCTGTGAACCGCCTCATAAGTGTCTCTGACTGCTGTTCATAGTCACCCAGGTTTGTGCAGTTTCTTCTCATTCTGGTAAACTGACTACGAGGCACACTCTTAAGCCAGTTAACATGGTGACAGCTCTTAATAGGAATATAGGCATTCCTGTCTGTCTGTTTGAAGAAGGTTCTAGTACCCAAAGCATCTTCCTCCTTGTAGATGACCACATCCAGGAACTCTATTTCCCGGTGTCCCCTTTTAGCTGTGAGTTTTATGCCTCTATCGTTGCGGTTTAGCCACAAAATGTAGGCATCTAGTTCACTTTCTGAGCCTCTCCAGATCCATAACAGGTTATCAATGTACCTTTTCCAAACTGCAACTTTCTCACTGCAAGGATCAGACAGGACCTTAAGTTCCCAATCATCCATGAAGATGTTTGCTACGCTGGGCGCATATTTCGTGCCCATAGCGCAGCCCAATGTTTGCAGGAAATAAACACCCCCGTACCAAAAATAGTTATGGGTTAAAGAGAAGAAAAGCAACTTGAGGATAAACTCTATCTGTTCCTCCTCAATCTCTGTATATACATTTAGGGCCTGCCTCACTGTTCTCATTGCCTCGTCGTGAGGGATGATTGTGTACAGTGAGGAAACGTCTGCAGTAACTAATATATCGTTGGAATTTGTCTTAATTTCCTTGAGACTCTGTAGTAGTTGTTTCGTGTCCCTCAATAGTAGTGACAGTTTTCCCACCACCGGCTGCAAAAACCTGTCAATGTATTCCCCTATCCTTTGGTTTATCGACCCAATCCCACTAATAATAGGTCTTCCTGGTGGGTTTATGGGGTCCTTATGAATCTTTGGATTTGAATACATGACTAGTATCCTGGGTGCGTCTATCATCAGGTATTTGAATTCAGTGTCATTAAGAATCTCTTTCTCTAGTCCTTCTCTTAAAAGTAGTCTGAGTTCCTCTTTATACTTATTGGTTGGATCCCCCTTCAGCCTCTTGTACGTTTTAGTATCATTGAGAATTTTCTCCATCTCACTTCTATACTGGTCTATATGCATGACCACTACACCTCCTCCTTTGTCGGCTGGTCTGATTAGTACATCTTTTTTCTGGCTTAACTCTCGTATGGATTTTAGTTCCCCTGCATTTGTTTTCACTTTAATTTTTTCTATGTCTTTCAAAACCATATTTTTGAACACTTGGATCGTACCATCCCGGGAGTTATCCGGGGGGTTAAATGTAGATTTATTTCGTAATGAGGTATGCATATACCCTCCTACGTATCCTCCACTGTTGACTTTGGAGGTTGGGCCCTCTTTTGATAAAAAGTATTTTTTGATGTTCAACTTTCTAACAAATTTGTTCACATCAATGTATGTATTGAATTTATTTAGTCCTTGTTGGGGGGCATATTTTAAGCCCTTGTCCAGAATGTTCAATTCCTGATTGGACAGTGGGACCCCACTGATGTTAAAGATCCCTTTCCCTTTTTCTACCTCCTTCTTTTTGGTGTGTCTTCCTCCTCTTCTACCTCGTCTATTCCCCTTTTTCTTACATGTCGCTGGCTGTATTCTAGCTCTCCCCAGTTGTCTCTGGGTGACTCCCCCCCCCCCCCTAAAAAATGGTGGTGCACAGTCTCCGCCGTGTGTCTCTCCAGTGGTTCAAACCTGCTGAAAGTTGGCAAATTTTCACGTCCATACCCTCTTCCATAACCACTATTGTGCCGTTTATGTTCACATTGTTCCGGGTGATATGGTTTCCATCCTTTTCTATTGTAATACCGGGCTGGGTTTCTCCCTTTATCATATCTGGGATTGTGTCTATACTCTCCTTGTCCCCTCCGGGGTGGTCCCCCACCTCCTCCTCTTGGGGTTTGGAAGGTTTGAGGTTTGCCTCGGGGTTCACCATTAGGGGCCCCCTGTTCACCTCTCTGTATATCACTGTTAGTCTGTTTTTTTGTAACTATAATTTGTGTATCGTTTATATTTTGATTCAGCTGTTGTTCCTGAAGTTGGTCTGCCTCAGTTTGAAGTTTTTTCCTTTTGGTTTGTTCTGTTTGCCATTTGTATGCATTTTTGTTTTTTAATCCTGGCAATCATTCTGAAACCTTTTAATTTTGATCTCACTGATGTCTTTTTCATTTTTTTGGACAATTTTTGTTAGTACAGTGGCATCCTCAATAAATTCCTCCTGATCTTTGTATTCCTCCATTTTTTCTTTTAACTCCTCTATCTTCTTGCCTAACCCTTCTAACCTATTTTGTTTTCTTCTACTCAGAATTTTCAATAGATTAATGCCACAGGTGTTCAGGAATTCACCCAGTTCCCTGTCTGTCTCATCATTCTCTTCCCCATCTGTAGGCAAAATGTCCCACCTATACCGTTTGGGGATGATACCCTCCTTTGCGTGTTTGTTTAAACTTGCCAGGTCCCACCAGGTGTTGGTCTCCTTTATCATGAATGACTGTAATTGTCTAAATAGGATATCTAAACTAAGTTGTTCATCATCAGGCTCTGAGGCCTCAAGCGGCAGACAGGAAGACGCTGAGAGAGCGGCGGTGAGGACGTCCAGGAGGTTTTTATACTATGCGCATATTGATGCTGGCAAAGAGTCTCTCATCCTGTGAAACCACCCTGTGTGATCAGAAAGCGCTGTTGGCTGGGCTCTGTGAGGTCAGCATGAGAATCTGGTGAGCGACTACTGGTTATTTTGCACAGTGGTGTGGGAGTCCATAGAAACACAGGGTGTATGGTGGCCACAGCGGGGAACACTTGTATGTGAATGAGCACGGGTACAGATCTTTCAATGTGACAGGCTCACACTATGTGCTTTTTAATTCTCTATATCTGAGGAACTGTGGAAGGAATTGCTGCAACTGCTGGAACACTTCGGAGGTGTATTGGAGGGATATCTAAACTCAAGGAAGCCATATGATCTGTTGCTGGTCCGAAAAGGTCAGCATACATATCTGGTGAGCAGGAATTTCTGTTAGCGGGATAGGTGCAAATTGGACACACACAGTGGGGAGCACGCACCAGTGTAGGGGTGCACTTAACCTTGTATATATATGTGGAAAATCTATATACAGGTTCACGCTATGTTATGCTATATGTTTCTCTGAGGTACAAATGATCCAGGAGTGAAGTGGTGGAAGGAGGAATACAAGGAAAGGATCTCTATCCATATACGAGTTTAGCTGATCTGTGGCAAATCAGCCTTTCAACATTGGTGAGAGTGTATATTACTACCAGAGACTTGGAGACGTTTTTGCAGCAGTGGAACTGTATGCAGAGTGTTGTTTGATACCAGAGACTTATAGGCATTTTAACAGTGGAACTGTGTGTGGAATGCTGTGAGATTCTTTAGAGGAAAGAGCGCTGTACAGACATCCAATCAAATATAAGTTTTAGGGGAATTGCTATCCCCATCTGTGTAGCGATCATCCCCTTTGACACTGGGACTATTGATTTTGGGACTGCTTAGAAACATTGAAGGTCGTTCAGTATAAGGAGCGCCATCGCCACTTTAACAACTATGTCTTGTACAGCTTTTATTTTTTTTTTCTTCTTAGCATTCTTGTTCTCATAATATTAGGTAACTTGAGAAAGTAGTTAGGAAGGGGCTGCGAGACAGCCTGCATGAGGCGTCTCTGCCAAGATGTATTGCAATATGTTGAACAGCAAGAAGTTTTGAATCAGGATAATACCATTTATTGGCTAACTTAACAGATGTCTCTTGTGCATTCTGTTTTCAGCCCCTGCTATTTTTGTGCTGGAGAAGTAATAATACAGTATGTACCTTAACTTGGGTGAGAAGCATTTTCTGCAACCTTGTATAAAAGTCAGGTGATGCTTGGTCTGTGCACTTAAGCTATATACCCACGGGGGGTATATGTTGCCCAAAGGATTGGATACCGATCCCTGCCTGGCAACAGAGTAGCCACACTGCACTGTACATATGCCTCATCAGCTTTTGTCGGATGATGCGTATGTTGCTAAGCAGGGGGGCAGAGGGATGATGACCATGTGTGACAGTGCAGTATCCGGGGGACGGGGTGGGAACAAAGTAATCAGGTGTCAGGCATCACTAAAGATCTGACATGCCAATTCTTTGGTGAGCATCATTGTGTCGCTGCACACACCCACTGAATTCAGAATGATCCATTGTTTGCCTCTCGTTACAGTCGATACCGTCATTCCGTGGATATGGGCCTTAGGGATTGTTCAGACTATGAGTGTTTTGAGTTGTTTTTTTTTTAATCACTAGCATTTTTAAAAGCGCTGAAAAAGTGCTTGTGAAATTAAATGCAATGTGAGTGTTCTTACATGAGCAATGAGCTTTCTTTCCAATCGCAAACGCGGCTCCTGCACCATTTTTTGAGCATTTGCACTACAATGCGAGGTATAGGAAAAAAATCGCAAATCACTTTAAAAGCGCTTTGAACAGTGATTTTGTGAGCATATTTTCAAGCAAACTTGCTTTAAAAGACATTCAGTTCCCAGTCAGTGTGAACTTCCTGTTTGTCTGCACACACAAAATCGCAAAAATGCATACAAAATCGATTGCAAAAAATGCAAATCACTCTGAAAATGCCAGGAATCGCTTAAAAAAATAAAAATCACAAAAGCTCACAAAAGCGCTTAGCACTTGCGATTTCTAGTGTAAACTAGGCCTAAACCCGTTCTCTTCTAATACATTTTAATATATGACAATCTAAGGGAGAGAAAGGAAAAAAAAGTGCTCTAACAAAATCATACTGGTTACTAAACATAGAACATCCCTCATCATGAAGATGCAAATCCTTGCTTAATGTGTATACTGCAGAATTATGGATTGGAATTGACCTGTTTTCACATTGTGCATATGCAGTAGTTATTACAGATGTCCCAGTAAGTGGGAAATGTTATATAAGCGGTGTTAGGGGACACTTATACTTGGACTAATGTTTGCTGATATAATTAGATCTCACACAGAGCGCAATAATAAAATACAGATGTTGGCTGTAACAAGGCAAAGGGAATGTGACATGTCTGTAAATGATGAGATGTACTCTCTCAATGTGTTGGAGTTGTACTCGAGATCTAGTTATGGACTTGCACTGTGCATCCCGCCATGGTGTTGAGTATTTGCCAAACTACAGAATATTAGAACCCACAGCTCTCAGCTGGACTCAGGCATAATACTACATTGGTTTTGACAGGCTTTGTAAATCACTAAAAAAATTACTGTGTGCGAACAATTGCAGCTCTGTAGAGAGAGAAAGCCCACAAGATGGTTTATGAAGGCAAAATAAAAAGTTGTGAAAAGAACAAGCAGTGCCATTAAGAACAAAGTGTTGTGATGAGGTTGTATTGCCAGGTGTTTCTTTTATTAAAGCCAATACCAGGAAGGAAATCTATACTAAAATTAACCACTTAAAGAGACACTGAAGCAAAAAAAAATATATGATATAATGAATTGGTTGTGTACTATGAATAATTACTAGAAGATTAGCAGCAAAGAAAATATTCTCATTTTTATTTTCAGGTATATAGTGTTTTTTCTAACATTGCATCACTCTATAATATGTGCATATTACACAACACTCAGCATTCAAAATGAGTCTTTCAGAGCAGTCTGAAGTAATGAACTCTCCTCTAGCAGAGGAAAAGTAAACAGTTCAATTACAGTTGAGATAATAAAAGTCAGATAACAGCCCTCTCCACGACTAAGTTAGTCGGAGAGCTTAAAAGCTTTTTTGCATAGAGATAACAACTGGAGTTTCTCAACTCTTCCTGTACTGGAAACAATTAGACTGATGTATCTGATCTTAATGTTTTTTTTCTTAGCTGTACTACACATACAAATCATAATATCATCATTTTTTTTTCGCTTCAGTGTCTCTTTAAGGACTGCAGTCATAAAACCCCTTAAAGGACTTACGAGGCGAACTGGCCCCAAAAAGTTAAATACCTGTATGAAATATCAATGCACGGAGGGCGCCATCCGTGCCGTTCCGCCGGGTCCCCGCATCTCAATGTGCCCCCCCGGCCGGTCCCGACCCCACAGCCCGGGTCGGGCTCTCCTTCCTCGAGTAAGATGGCCGCTGGAGCTGGCCGCGGCTGCGCAGTCCGCATATGCGCGAGTGCGGCTGCGCAGCTCTATAGGCTGTCTCCTGTTGCGTGGATCGGGGGGGGGAAGGCCCTAGAGCTGCGCAGCCGCACTCGCGCATATGCGGACTGCGCAGCCGCAGCCAGCTCCGGCAGCCATCTTACTGGAGGAAGCAGAGCCCGACCCGGGCTGTGGGGCCGGGACCGGCCGGGGGGGCACATTGAGATGCGGGGACCCGGCGGAACGGTACGGAGGGCGAGGATGCGCCCTCCGTGCATTGATATTTCATACAGGTATTTAACTTTTTGAGGCCAGTTCGCTTCGTAAGTCCTTTAAGGACCAGAGCCTTTTTTTCCATTCAGACCACTGCAGCTTTAACGGTTTATTGCTCGGTCATACAACCTACCACCTAAATGAATTTTACCTCCTTTTCTTGCCACTAATACAGCTTTCTTTTGGTGCTATTTGATTGCTGCTGCGAGTTTTAGTTTTTATTATATTCATCAAAAAAGACATGAATTTTGTCAAAAAAAAAAAATGACTAACTTTCTGTGCTGACATTTTTCAAATAAAGTAAAATTTCCTATACATTTGAGCGCGAAAGTTATTCTGCTACATGTCTTTCATTAAAAAAAAACACTTCAGTGTATATTTATTGGTTTGGGTAAAAGTTATAGCGTTTACAAACTATGGTGCAAAAAGTGAATTTTCCCATTTTGGAGCAGCTCTGACTTTTCTGAGCACCTGTCATGTTTCATGAGGTGCTAAAATTCCAGGATAGTATAAATACCCCCCAAATGACCCCCTTTTGGAAAGAAGATATCCCAAAGTATTCACTGAGAGGCATGGTGAGTTCATAGAAGATTTTATTTTTTGTCACAAGTTAGCGGAAAATGACACACTGTGACAAAAAAAAAAAAGAAAGAGAAAAAAAAAGGTTTCCATTTCTTCTAACTTGCGACAAAAAAAAATGAAATCTGCCACGGACTCACTATGCTCCTCTCTGAATACCTTGAAGTGTCTACTTTCCAAAATGGGGTAATTTGTGGGGTGTGTTTACTGTCCTGGCATTTTGGGGGGTGCTAAATTGTAAGCACACCTGTAAAGCCTAAAGGTGCTCATTGGACTTTGGGCCCCTTAGCGCAGTTAGGCTGCAAAAAAGTGCCACGCATGTGGTATTGCCGTACTCAGGAAAAGTAGTATAATGTGTTTTGGGGTGTATTTTTACACATACCCATGCTGGGTGAGAGAAATCTCTCTGTAAATGATAATTTTTTTTATTATTTTTTTTTTTTTTACACACAATTGTCCATTTACAGAGATATTTCTCCCACTCAGCATGGGTATGTGTAAAAATACACCCCAAAACACATTATACTACTTCTCCTGAGTACGGCAATACCCCATGTGTGGCACTTTTTTGCAACCTAACTGCGCTAAGGGGCCCAAAGTCCAATGAATACCTTTAGGATTTCACAGGTCATTGCGACATTTAGTTTCAAAACTACTCCTCACGGTTTATGGCCCCTAAAATGCCAGGGCAGTATAGGAACCCTACAAATGACCCCATTTTAGAAAGAAGACACCCCAAGGTATTCCGTTAGGAGTATGGCGAGTTCATAGAAGATTTTTTTTGTCACAAGTTAGCGGAAATTGACACTTTCTGAAAAAAAAACCCCAATACAAATCAGTTTCCGCTAACTTGTGACAAAAATAAAATCTTCTATGAACTCATCATACACCTAACAGAATACCTTGGGTGTCTTCTTTCTAAAATGGGGTCACTTGTGGGGTTCCTATACTGCCCTGGCATTTTAGGGGCCCTAAACCGTGAGGAGTAGTCTTGAACCCAAATGTCGCAAAATGACCTGTGAAATCCTAAAGGTACTCATTGGACTTTGGGCCCCTTAGCGCAGTTAGGGTGTAAAAAAGTGCCACATATGTGGTACCGCCGTACTCATAAGAAGTAGTATAATGTGTAATATGCGCTGCGTAATATGTTGGCGCTTTATAAATTCAATAAATAATAATAATGTGTTTTGTGGTGTATTTTTACATATACCCATGCTGGGTGGGAGAAATATCTCTGTAAATGACAATTTTTTGATTTTGTTTTACACACAATTGTCCATTTACAGAGAGATTTCTCCCACCCAGCATGGGTATGTGTAAAAATACACCCCAAAAACATTATACTACTTCTCCTGAGTACGGGGATACGACATGTGTGACACTTTTTTGCAACCTAGGTGCGCTAAGGGGCCTAACGTCCTATTCACAGGTCATTTTGAGGCATTTGGATTCTAGACCACTCCTCACGGTTTAGGGCCCCTAAAATGCCAGGGCAGTATAGGAACACCACAAGTGACCCCATTTTAGAAAGAAGACACCCCAATGTATTCCGTTAGGTGTATGGCGAGTTCATAGAAGATCTTATTTTTTGTCACAAGTTAGTGAAAAAATACACCTAACAGAATACCTTGGGGTGTCTTTTTTCTAAAAAGGGGTCACTTGTGGAGTTCCTATACTGCCCTGGCATTTTACGGGCCCAAAACCGTGAGTAGTCTGGAAACCAAATGTCTCAAAATGGCTGTTCAGGGGTATAAGCATCTGCAAATTTTGATGGCAGGTGGTCTATGAGGGGGCGAATTTTGTGGAACCAGTCATAAGCAGGGTGGCCTCTTATATGACAGGTTGTATTGGGCCTGATCTGATGGATAGGAGTGCTAGGGGGGTGACAGGAGGTGATTGATGGGTGTCTCAGGGGGTGGTTAGAGGGGAAAATAGATGCAATCAATGCACTGGGGAGGTAATCGGAAGGGGGTCGGAGGGGATCTGGGGGTTTGGCCGAGTGATCAGGAGCCCACACGGGGCAAATTAGGGCCTGATTTGATGGGTAGGTGTGCTAGGGGGTGACAGGTGGTGATTGATGGGTGTCTCAAGGTGTGATTAGTGGGGGGAATAGATGCAAGCAATGCACTGGCGAGGTGATCAGGGCTGGGGTCTGAGGGTGTGGGCGGGTGATTGGGCTCCCTAGGGGCAGATAGGGGTCTAATCTGATGGGTAGCAGTGACAGGTGGTGACAGGGGGTGATTGATGGGTAATTAGTGGGTGTTTAGAGGAGAGAACAGATGTAAACAATGCACTTGGGAGGTGATCGGACGTCGGGTCTGCAGGCGATCTAATGATGTGGGTGGGTGATCAGATTGCCCGCAAGGGGCAGGTTAGGGGCTGATTGATGGGTGGCAGTGACAGGGGGTGATTGATAGGTGGCAGTGACAGGGGGTGATTGATGGGTGAGTGACAGGTGATCAGGGGGGATAGATGCATACAGTACACAGGAGGGGGGGGGGGTCTGGGGAGAATCTGAGGGGTGGGGGTGATCAGGAGTCCCCAGGGGGCAGTTTAGGGACTAAAAATAGCATTTACAGATAGTGACAGGGAGTGATTGATGGGTGATTAGGGGGGTGATTGGGTGCAAACAGTGGTCTGGGGGGTGGGCAGGGGGGGGTCTGAAGGGTGCTGTGGGCGATCAGGGGGCAGGGGGGGGGGGGGCAGATCAGTGTGTTTGGGTGCAGACTAGGTTGGCTGCAGCCTGCCTGGTGGTCCCTCGGACACTGGGACCACCAGGGCAGGAGGCAGCCTGTATATATTTATACTGTATATTATTATTGATTTATAAAGCGCCAGCATATTTCATGGTGCTGTACAAAGTAGGAAAAACAAACATGGGGTACAAAATGATACAGAATTATATACATCAAATATGGACACTGGAACAAAATGCAGAAACATGTAACATGATAAATAAAATGTAACTGAGTACAAGGGTTCTTTACAGTAAGGGGGAAAGTGTTCTTTACAGTAAGAGTGATTAAGATGTGGAATGCATTGCCACAGGAAGTCGTTATGGCAAACTCTATACCTGCATTTAAAGGGGGCTTAGATGCTTTCCTTGCGTTGAAAGACATCCATGGCTACAATTACTAGGTTATGCCTAATGATGTTGATCCAGGGATTTTATCTGATTGCCATCTGGAGTCAGGAAGGAATTTTTCCCTTTTGGGGCTAATTGGACCATGCCTTGTGGGGTTTTTCTCGCCTTCCTCTGGATCAACAGGGATATGTGGGGGACGGGCTGGAGTTGTACTTTGTACTGGTTGAACTCGATGGACGTAGGTCTTTTTTTAACCAAAATAACTATGTAACTATGTACAAGCTATGAAATGAATAACAAATTTCAAGACACAAAAGGGTGAGAGAGCCCTGCCCTTGCAATACATTATACTTCCATTTTATATATAGTACTAATGTGGGTTACTCTTCCTCGCTTTCCTTTTTACCAATTTTCAGACTTAAAGAGAATCTGTAATGTTAAAATTGCACAAAAGTAAACATACCAGTGCGTTAGGGGACATCTCCTATTACCCTCTGACACAATTTCGCCGCTCCTCGCCGCATTAAAAGTGGTTAAAAACAGTTTTTAAAAGTTTGTTTATAAACAAACAAAATGGCCACCAAAACAGGAAGTAGGTTGATGTACAATATGTCCACACATAGAAAATACATCCATACACAAGCAGGCTGTATACAGCCCTCCTTTTTAATCTCAAGAGATCATTTGTGTGTTTCTTTCCCCCTGTTCTCATGCACTGAAGTTTCAGGCTGCTCGTTTCTTCCTGCAAACAGCTTTGCCCTTGTCTGTAATTCTTCAGTATGTGAAAGCCCAGCCAGCTCAGAGGACGATTTATCCAGCTTGTAAAAGATAAGAGAGAAGAGAGAAGCTGCTCTAATCCTAAATAACACACAGGCAGTGTGCATAGAGGGGCCTGGAAAGGGGAGTTCATAGCAGAACCTCAACACTTGGCAGCCTTCCAGACACAGGCCGACAAGTCTGACAGGGGAAAGATACATTGATTTATTACAGAGACAGTGATAGTATAAAGTGCTGCAGTAAGCCAGAACACATTAGAATAGCTTTTTGAACTTGTAGGATGATAAAAAACAGGATGCAATTTTTGTTACGGAGTCTCTTTAAAGGACCACTATCTTGATCTGACAGGTTTTCTACTAGTCAATCTCCTCATGTGAGATTCTGGGGGATTTTCTTTATTATTTATAAAGCATTCCATGGAAAGGATCTATACAAATATGTCCGCCAGCCTCCCTACTTGTTTGCAGACTATTTTAGCAGTTGGACTGAGCAACTACTGTTTAACAAATCATTTTGAAAAGAAAGAAAACCATGAGAATCCCATCTGAGGCGAAGGATTAGTCCAAAACCTGTCTGATCTGTCAGATTTTTAGAATCTATTATAAGTAATTGCAACATAGGAAAAAATAAATTTATAACTTTGTTTTACTCTGGGAGAAATTTACATAAGCATACACCATTTTAAATTTTACAATTATTTGCAATAGTGGTCTGTTGACATGTGGCATGACGACAAGTTAACATGTTGAGATAAACAGGTTTGTACAGTGGCAAACTTAACTACGATGTGTCTCTTTTTTTTACTGCATGAAAGAGTTAACCTTCAGGCATGCAAGTGACAGCTTTTCCTTGTCGGATCCCTGTCTGAATATAGCATAACCCGCTCTGATAAGGAATTACAGCCATAACATTTTCCTGGCTGAGAACAACTTCTGTGTGCAGGGGATAGATAAAAAAAAAGGTCAATAGTTCATATACTTTAGTTCTGGGATTCTTAAAGTGTACCTGAAAGAAGTAAATGCAAAACATTTACTGTATATTTACTTGGGGCTGTATTTACTTCGAGCTTCCTTCAGCTCCCTTCAGGCCCTGGGCTTCTTTCAGCCCTGGGCTCCCCCGCCGATTCCCTGGGCTGCTCTGATTGTCCGCTGGCCTGCCAGGTAAGCTTGTCCAGTGGTTCGCTGTCACCCGGAAGCGCGTGTGCCCCATCACGCTCTAGTAGCCAGTAACGCTCTGCACCTGGCCAGTAGTACTGCGCAGGCACAGCTGGGCAACAGAGCACGACCAGACAAGCTTACCAGGACATCTAGTGGATGATCGGAGTAGCCCTGGGAGGTAGTGAGGGCGCCCACGGCCTGAAGGAAGCCCCCAGGTAAGTAAAAGTGTTTTGCATTTACTCATCTCAGGTTTCCTTTAATAGTGCTGTGTGATCTGGTTTTCTTGTATTCCTGTATTGTCATATTGCTGTATGTCACCCCTAAATATTGTCTGTAACCTAAATTAATGTCCAGCACTGCGTAATACGTTGGCGCTTTATAAATACAATAAATAATAATAAAATAATAATAATAGTCTGCCATTGAGCAGAGACTATGGAAAATTAAATCTACCTTGTTAATGTTTAAATAAATGTAAAATAAAACCATTGGGTATAAAAGAAATTAAAAAAAATAAAAAAAAGGTAATTTTTAGGAATAGGAGAATAGATACAATTGTGCACCTCATCAGCTTATTTTCCCCTCGGGTTCACTTTAACACAATGCTGTAAATCCCAGTCTTTCTCCATCCTGAAAAGGAATGAAGAGTCAGGACTTAAATAATACCACTTTTTAGATTTAATTCATGGCAGAAGATGATTTCACGTTTCAAGGTGTGGGTCTCTGCATCAAGGAAACAATGGGAGGAAAATGTAAATGTTCATCTGAAATGGCTTTTAAAAAAGCCTAAACCTGTGAGCACCAGTGTCTGATGTGCACAGGACAGGTCCAGCCCTTGTTGCATATCTCTCTCCATCCGGACCAAAGAAACATTAACCATGGACAGTTCAGCTACCATCTCCTCACTGTGTATTAACTGCCACCACTAACTGACATTTTCAGCACAGTTGCTTATAGGGTTCATACAGTGGTGCACAGCAGTTAGCCATAGCTCCCAACTGTCCCTATTTTTAGAGGATCACTACCTCTTTTGGGACCAAATCCCTCTGTCATTTTTTCCTAATTTGTCCCTCCTTCAGGGCTTAAAGCAGAATATAACTCTGCATTTCAACTTTGCTCTAAAACATTATTTACAGCATATTATATGCAAAAAGCATTTTTTTTACTAGACCAGCATTGGAAGGGTTAAACACAGAGGTTTCAAGTTCCGTGGAGAGATATGCAGAAGTTCAGATTGTTACATTCTATTAGTTAAATGTATCTATTGAAAAATGTTACACACTCTTTGGCTGTCCTCCAGCTCCTTCTCAGTCAGAGAGTGAGTCACATGCCACACTTAGATACATTTATGTAAACAAAATGTATCTATGTCAGCTTCGGATGCCTCTGCAGAAATCTCCAGGAACTTTAAAGCTCTGTGTAACCCTTCCAATGCTGGTCTAGTAAAAAAAAAATGCTGGTTGCATATAATATACTGTAAATAATGTTTTAGAGCAAAGTTGAAATGCAGGGTTATATTCCGCTTTAAAGTGAACCAGAGACAAAACACCCTCATGTATTTTACCATATATATCAGTGGGAACATTAGAAAAAACACCTACCATGCTCTCTGTTTCATCCTTCACTGCTCAGCCTGCTTGTTATCAGCCCTGATAAAATCCCCGACTGAGCATTTAGTCTGGCTTTGCTCAGAAATCATAGCTGAGTCTGTCTTCTCTGATGTCTTTTCAAGCCCAAACCTGCCCCCTTCTGACTCAGTTATAATGATTCCTGAGCAAAGCCAGACTGAATGCTCAGTTGGGGATTTTATCAGGGCTGATAACAGGGAGACTGAGCAGAGAGGAATGAAACAGAAAGCATGGTTAGTGTTTTCTCTAATGTTCCCACTGATATATATGGTAAAATACATGAGGGTGCTTAGTCTCTGGTTCACTTTAAATGTATGTATATATATATATATATATATATATATATATATATATATATATATATATATATATATATATATATATATATATATATATATATATATATATATAACCCTATTGAAAAAAAAAATTAGAGCCCTCTGCAATTTATATTTAAATCAGTATCTCTACTAGTATGACAACCATTCTATGCCAGCGCTTGTTACATTTCTACTCAAGCACACCTCATACTGCTTTATAAGACACTGATTAGGCGGTCACCTTTATCAAATCCTATTTAATGAGGAAAAGTAAAAGAAAACACTGCTGAAATCAACACTATTCCTGCAATGTGACCAGTTGAATGGCAAAACACTTACAGACGTCCATCTAAAGTAATTAAGCTTTTTGAAAAACAGCTTCTGGCAATGCCAGAACGGGTGAAAAGTGTACTGGTTAAGGGCTCTGACACAGGAGACCTGTGTTTGAATCTTGACTCTTACTATTCAGTAAGCCAGCATCTATTCTGTGAGGAGACCTTGGGAAAGACTCCCGAACACTGCTACTGCCTATAGAGCACACCCTAGTGGCTTGCAGCTAAAGTGCTTTGAGTCCAACAAGAGAAAAGCACGATATACATTTTCTGAAAAGGAAGGGCTTGAGTAAGTAAAAAGAAGGTCCAATCCTTGACTGGCACAAGGATGCTGTAACACAGACATCTAGCAGACGCCCCGGTGATATGGAGCCAGCTTCCTCCTCATTCCAGCTAGACATCCCCAGTAGCTCTTCACATGTGTGCATATGCATGAGCCAAGGTCCTGAGAGATGGGCACCTGCGGCCATGTGCACGTTTTATTCTCTCCATAGGCACTGCTAGCATCCGGAGGGGAATTGTCTAATAAGTTAGTTTTATTATTTCTTCTTTACCTTCTTATTAGTACTTGTTAGGTGCTGAAAAATTATTTTGTAGATAAGATGAAAATTTACCAGCAACTCAGCAAAAAAGAGGCCATAGTGAGAATAGAGATGGTCAATGTTATGCTAATCATTTTGAGTGTATGCTAATTTTCAGTGTAGCCTGAAACTGGATCAATCAAATGCAAGTAACAGATGATTTTGTTTGGTTTAATTCCAAGCTGGATACACTACATATAATTAACATAAAATTAGGTCAAGCGTCTAACATAAACCTGTGGTAATTATTGGCAATCGAGCACTGCAGAGGTGAGTTGAGCACCTTATGCGGCTAGTAGCCAACCAGCTACTACATAGAAATTATGGTAATGGTTGGAGAGGATTGGCTACTACTAGCTGTCTGGTTGTGGGGGTTACAAGATCCGTTTTAGGCACCTACAGGGGAGTCTTTGAGTGATGTGACTTTTTCAATATTCGCTACAAATCCCATTGGGAAAAGTGTTTGTGTTGTAGGAATGTGCAATAATAAACAAATAAATGTACTCTGCTTGTGTTTTTGATCAAATGCCTTTCACAGCACTGAATATACAAGGTCATCAATTATCTTTTCCCTTTCCTTGTTTAGATTCAACACGTTTAAATGCAGCAATAAAAGAATTAATTGAACTAGATCTGTACATGGGTAAATGTTTTCACTGCATCATTCCAGAAAGGTTTACATGTCAGTGAAAAGAGTAATGTTCTCAGATTTCTACCTACTACCAAGCGCTCACAGAAATACTGAATAGCATGTATTTAGCTTTATTAGCTAGGAAAATGCATGTAAATTAGGTCACAATCATAAAGTGTACCCACAATGCAGTGCTTAATATTTCAGCCTTTTTAAATGTATAAATTCTCTGTAAACGTATGACACAACCACCTTTTTGTTAAGAGGATCATGTACAAAACACCACATTAAAAGCAAGTATGTTGGTTTATGGTACAGATGTTCCTGTGCATAAAGCACACCTGAACTGAACCTGTTTCTTTTGTGTCCCCTCCATTGTGCGGTTATTGCCCCTCTTAAAAAGTGGTGCATGCTCTGTACCATTCTCGTGCCTCTTTGAACACACCCCCGAGCAGCTATGCACTGCAACTGTGGCCAAAACTGTACAGACCCGAGACACAGTGGGGTTGATTCACCAAAGGAAAAAAGCGTGAATAACCTCCTGTTACTCGCACTATTTCCACAGCATGCTTTAAATGTAATGAGCTGCGCTCTATTAGCCACACATATACACAGGAGCGCACGCAATGCTGCGGGTAGTGTAGCATAACGAACACTATTAAGCCTCCTTCCCTTAAAGAGAACCCGAGGTGTGTTTAAAGAATGTTATCTGCATACAGAGGCTGGATCTGCCTATACAGCCCAGCCTCTGTTGCTATCCCAAACCCCACTAAGGTCCCCCTGCACTCTGCAATCCCTCATAAATCACAGCCATGCTGTGAGGCTGTGTTTACAACTGTAGTGTCAGTCTCAGCTGCTCCCCGCCTCCTGCATAGCTCAGGTCCCTGCCCCCGTCCCTTCCCTCCAATCAGCAGGGAGGGAAGGGATGCAGGCGGGGACTGGAGTTCTGCAGGAGGCAGGGAGAGCAGAAGACTGACATTATAGAGATAAACACAGCCAGCTCTGACAAGCTGTTTGTCAGCAGCGTGGCTGTGATTTATGAGGGATTGCAGAGTGCAGGGGGACCTTAGGGGGGTTTGGGATAGCAACAGAGGCTGGGCTGTATAGGCAGATCCAGCCTCTGTATGCAGATAATATTCTTCAAACCCACCTCGGGTTCTCTTTAAATAAGGAGAGCTCCTCTCCTTACACTCTGAGCCCCTGCAGGCCCAATCACTATAGAGGATGCATTCCCTGCACTTTGATAGGCCCAATAGGCTGCCTGTCACTTGACATGCTACCTATTGGGCCAATCTGTGCGCGCTAGGCGGCTAATAGCGCGTGTAACATGCAGTGCATTACATTTAAAACACGCTGTGGAAATAGCGCAAGTCACAGGAGGTTACTCCTGCTATTTCCTTTAGTGAATCAACCCCATTGGGATCGATTCACAAAACGTCTTATAAATTACTTATCACCTAATTGATAAAAATAACCTGTCAGCACATTTACAAGCAAAATATTCACGCAAAGTAAGTTGTTCCTGATTAACTTCATTTCAGTATTACTTTTCTTACTCTAATTATAGGTTTGCTCTTTGGGAGCTTAAAAAAAGTAACAGAAGGTGAAAACCGGCGAAGCAGCTTTGTGAATCATGCCCATTGAGCACTTTCTGATCGCTTTTCAAGCGATTTTCTGACCATCAGCGCTGTCTGAGCATTTTGTAAAAAACTCTCCCATTGACTTGCAGCAAAATTGCAGCATTCATGATTTTTCGGAAAAACACGATCGTGCAATTTTAACCACTTAAGGACTGCAGTCATAAAACCCCTTAAAGAGGAGCTGTTAGGTATAAGGTCTCAGAGAAAATAAACATATATATCAGTAGCTAAAGATTGGCTGTACTTACATTACATATGCATTTCACTGTCCACGTTTGTACTTCACAGAATTTTTATATAGTATATGCAGAGATAGATGCTCCTGACAGCTCATGGCAGGTTCCATGTTTTTCTGTCTTCCATGAAGCCAATTGTGTCGTCATGTCCTGCCTGCTTCCTGATCACAGAAAAACTCGTACTGAATAACACAGTGTGCAGTGAATATTAATGAGCCATGTGGCTAGGAACAATAGCTGACTCCTGCAGTGCACTCTGCCCGGAGATTTATCAGTGCTACGCGCTGGACTGATTACAAGCTGCTGTAACGTCTCATTAGCAGCCGAGGGGAGGGCCCCAGAATGCTTTGCAGTATAGTATGCGGCTTGCGTCCTGCTTGGGTCTAACAGCTTTGCTGATAAGCACACATCAAAGGTAAGAGATTTTTATCTTCACTAATGCCTTTTTGGCTTCCTTCTAAACTGTTTAACACAGGAGAATAGAGGTTTAAATTAGCTTCTGCAGCCTGACAGTTACTCTTTAAGGACCAGACACTTTTTCCATTCAGACCACTGCAGCTTTAACGGTTTATTGCTCGGTCATACAACCTACCACCTAAATGAATATTACCTCCTTTTCTTGTCACTAATACAGCTTTCTTTTGGTGCCATTTGATTGCTGCTGTGATTTTTAGTTTTTATTATATTCATCACATGACGGACATGAATTTTGTCAAAAAATGATTTTTTTTTTACTTTGTGTGCTGACATTTTGCAAATAAAGTAAAATTTCTATATACATTTGTCCAAATTTATTGTGCTACATGTCTTTAATCAAACAAAATCCATTAAGTGTATATTTATTAGTTTGGGTAAAAGTTATAGCGTTTACAAACTATGGTGCAAAAAGTGAATTTTCCCATTTTGAAGCAACTCTGACTTTTGTGAGCACCTGTCATGTTTCCTGAGGTGCTAGAATTCCAGGATAGTATAAATACCCCTCAAATGAACCCATTTTGGAAAGAATACATCCCAAAGTATTCACTAAGAAGCATGGTGAGTTCATAGAAGATTTTATTTTTTGTCACAAGTCAGCGGAAAATGACACTGACAAAAAAAATAAAAAAAAGTTTCCATTTCTGCTAACTTGTGACCCAAAAAAAAATGAAATCTGCCACAGACTCACCACGCCCCTCTCTGAATACTTTGGGATGTCTACTTTCCAAAATGGGGTCATTTGTGGCGTTTGTTTACTGTCCTGGCATTTTGGGGGGTGCTAAATTGTAAGCACTCCTGTAAAGCCTAAAGGTGCTCATAGGACTTTGGGCCCCTTAGCGCACTTAGGCTGCAAAAAAAGTGTCACACATGTGGTATCGCCGTACTCAGGAGAAATAGTATAATGTGTTTTGGGGTGTATTTTTACACACACCCATGCTGGGTGGGAGAAATATCTCTGTAAATGAGTTTTTTTTTTTTTTGTTTTAATACACACAATTGTCCATTTACAGAGATATTTCTCCCACCCAGCATGGGTATGTGTAAAAATACACCCCAAAACACATTATACTACTTCTCCTGAGTACGGCAATACCACATGTGACACTTTTTTGCAGCCTAGGTGTGCTAAGGGGCCCAAAGTCCTTTGAGTACCTTTAGGATTTCACAGGTCATTTCGAGGCATTTGGTTTCTAGACTACTCCGCACGGTTTAGGGCCCCTAAAATGCCAGGGCAGTATAGGAACCCCACAAGTGACCCCATTTTAGAAAGAAGACACCCCAAGGTATTCCATTAGGTGTATGGCGAGTTCATAGAAGATTTTATTTTTTGTCACAAGTTAGCGGAAATTGATTTTCATTGGTTTTTTTTTCACAAAGTGTCATTTTCCACTAACTTGTGACATAAAATAAAATCTATGAACTCGCAAACAGTGGTCTGAGGGGGTAATCGGGGGGGGGGGGGGGGGGTCTGAGGGGTGCTGTGGGTGATCGGGGGGGGGGGCAGAATCAGATCAGTGTGTGTGCTTACCAGGGGGGCTGCCTCCTGCCCTAGTGGTCCCTCGATCACTGGGACCACCAGGGCAGGAGGCAGCCTGTACAATACGCTCTGTGTACATTAAAGCGTATTATACGCTTACTATGCGACAGATCGGGTGTTAACAACCCGCCGGTGCTGCTAATTGGCCGGTGGGTGGGCGGAGCCTAATGTCGGCGGATGCGCGCGCATCTATGCGTGCAATCCCCGGCAATCCAGTCCCCCAGGAGCCGCCGATTGGCGTTAGGTGGTCCTGGGGGTGCCACTTTGCCGCCACCCATAGGTAGTGGGCGGTCGGCAAGTGGTTTATGCAGATCAATGGGAGCATTTAAAAAAAAAAAAAAAAATGCTCAGACAGCGCCGATGGTCAGAAAAGCGCTCACAGTGCGTCTCAGGCCAATAAATTGATTATAACAGAATGCTCCCATGCCACGGTGTTTGTGCACAGCTACCCAGGAGCACGATAGAGGAGGTGCCTAAACAGGACATTCTCACAAGTTTCCTTTAAGGGCAACTATAATCCATTTCTAAAACCTGTGCATTTGATATCCCTAACCACTGTAATCTAATCATAACCATTAATGGCTAATCATTGTACAGTTTAGTAATCAGTGGCGTAGCTACAAACCTCTGGGCCCGGATTGCGGAATCTGGATGCGGGGCCCCCGAAGCACACACATATCAGAATCCCTATAGCTGTGCATGGCTATATCAATTCAGCTTTCCAGCAGCATGGGTGCCATGTTCAATTTGCAAACATACGCAGCACCCAGAGGAAATAGGGCAATTAGTAGCAAGATGCCAGTCTGAAGGTAAATAATAGTTATGTGCGCAGCGTTCACCAGATAATAATCGCTATGTGGGAGCATTCACCAGAAAATCAACGCAACGTGGGAGCATTCACCAGAAAATCAACGCAACGTGGGAGCATTCACCAGAAAATCAACGCAACGTGGGAGCATTCACCAGAAAATAAACCTGTACAAATGAAAAAAATTCACTCACCTGGCCAGCCTCTGACGTGAGCTCCCCGACGTGCAGCCAGCCTCCCTCGTGCAGCTCCTCCAGCGACGATCCTCCTGCAGCCAGTTTCTCCCGCGCTGACAAGCAGAGTGCAGGGCTACAGAATGATGGCGCCCGAAGCCCTGTACTGGAGACAAAGTCTCCAGTGCAGGGCTTCGGCAGCCATCTTCCCGTAGCCCTGCTCTGCCTCGGGAGCCAGCGCACTGCGGGGATTTCAACACCTGGGGGGTCCAGGCCCCCGGGCCCCTCCCCGCCTCTTCAGGAGGCGTGCCCAGTCGCCAAGGCGACAGTTGCGACCACAGGCCCTACGCCCGTGTTAGTAATCATATCTCTTCCCTAGGCCCATAGACATGCTAGATTAAAGTTGGCTGAGGAGTCAGATAATCCGGCATGTATAGAGCACACCACTGTGCGTTATTCTGATGAAACCCTCTGCACCGTACTCGATGTGAATGTATGAATGTATCTGAATTACATCAGGATGGGATGTTATTATGTTGTCTATTGCTACAGAATGCAAAGTACACAGTGTAAACCTCACTTCCTGTATCCTCATTGTTCCTACCTAATAGTAGTGAGGCTTACCTGTCAGGACAAAGCATTCTGATAATTACTTCAGTCAAGGTAAACGCCCCAGCAGAAGTGAAAATGGCTGCTTCAGCTCCAAGTTACCGCTACAGAATACAAAAATGAAGAAAGATCATTCAAGGTTCTTGAATTTTTTTATGTGCCTATCCAAATCAAAACGGTTACTATGTTTTCTTGGTAGGAGATCAGGAAAAGCTGTGCGTCCGCTAACAAAACTCATGCAGTCCGAGGTGTACAGAAAGAAAAAAGGGCATCCTCTTTCTTGATCTGATGAGTAATTTCAGAGTTAATCTCCATAAACCTAAGGATGGTGTCAAGTGATACTAAAGACATTGTTTGCTCTGTGCAGCAAATTACATGGAGGGAATTGTAAGTACATATCTCCAAACAGTATAATTGTGCCATGGCTGCAAATAAGTAAAATTTTAACTTCTTTGCAACAGCAGACATTTATAGCCAGCTGACCTGCTGGGATTTTTTTTTGTTGTGGACTAAAATTGCAAAGCTGAAATTGCAAGAAAATAAAAAGGCACTTTGAAATAAACTGTGTTGAATACCACTGTGAACAGCTATATTGTTCTTTTTGAAAGTGGACTTTTATGTTTTTCCTAAGCTGGTTTGTGGCATTTGTGACTCCATTTATACCATTTCAGGACCATCTGCACATTGATAGGTTTCTGTTTGTATTGATTTGCAGTTTCGCTAAAAGTAAATGAGGAAAGTAAAACGTCGGACTCCTCTGCTTATTGAACTTTATTTCCAATGTTTAGCTGACTATCTAGTCGCACAACACAAGAACAGCGCCGAGGGGGCAGTACAGAGGGGTTGTTTAGCTACAGAAAAGGTCAGACAAGCATTTTAGAAATTAGGATATAATGGTAGAATGAAAAATGAGATTTTGTGGATAAAGCACACTTGAACCAACGAATCCCACCTCCCCCCTGATTTAGGTTAACCTGGGGCTTCTTCCAGCTCCCCCATATTAATGATATCCAGTCCCACAAGCAAACAGTTCAATCAGATAGTAGTGCCAGATAAGAGATCTTCCCAATCTTTACCTTAAAAACAATATAAAAACTCTCATGGTGAATATTTCCTCAGTAGTACGCTTTTTATGCAAATACACACTGACGTGAGGTAACTGGCACCCAGTGGCATAGCTAGGATATTTCACACCTGTTTCTGATTATTTACAGAACACCCCCCCCCCCCATCAATTTTTTTTAAAAGGGGGGGGGGGATTGAGGGGTTGGGGCACTAAGCCTGTTACTGCAAAATTTGGGGGGGGGGGGGGGATGTGCCACGGTAGGGACATGGGTGTGGCCATGATAGAATGTGGGTGGAGCTATGTGTAATGTAAGGGCTGGTGCACACCAGAGTGGTTCTGAAGCGTTTTTTAAAATGCGTGCAGGGGGAAAACCGCTTGGCTATTGAAAGTGAATGGGATGGTGCACACCAGAGCAGGTCGTTTTTTCCAAAAATGCAAACTCGGGGGCTGTAGCATTTTTTAGATTTCTGAGGCATTTCTGCCTCAATGTTAAAGTATAGGAAAGTGGAAAACAGCTCTGAAAAATGCTAGATCAGAGCGGTTTTTCAGGCGTTTTCGTTACAGAAGCTGTTCAGTAACAGCTTTTACTGTAACAATATTTGTAATCTGCTACACAAAAACGCTCCAAAAAACACTAGGCATCTTTAGAAACCGTCTAAACATGCCTAGAAGTGCTCTGAAATTGGCTTCAAAAACCTCTAGCGTTTTGCAGATCTGTTAGAGGTTTTTGGTGTGCATTGGGCCAAACAGTGTAGCTCAAAGGCAGTGGGCAGCATTTCCTCCCAAAACAAAGTTAGGCAAGTTGTAATTGGACAACTGTGAGTAAAGCTCATTTGTTACTTTTTTCCCTGATAACTCCTTTAACCACTTAACGCCTATTGGTGGCGGCTGGTCGTTTGTGGTTCTACATGGAAACGGCCGCACATTCGAGCGTCCGTTCCATGTCAGTTCACGGAGGGTGTCTCCGTGAACAGCCTCCAAACGCGGCTCGCAGGCTAATTATAAACACGCGGGGAAGAAATCCCCGCTGTTTACATCAATACGGCGCGTCGGCAATCCCCGGCCTCTTTTGGCCGGGGATCGCCGCCGTGTGATAGGCTGAAGCCTATCAGAGGCGGCGCAGGACGTATCGCCGTCCTGTGCCGCCCATGGAGCAAAGGGGAGGCAGGAATCGCGCTGCAGAGGGGGGCTTTGAGGAGCCCCCCGGCCACACGGAGCGGCGGCGATCAGACCCCCCCAGCAGGTCATCCCCCTAGTGGGGAAAAAGGGGGGGGCGGTGGAGTCTGGTCGCCCTGCCTTATTCCTGATCTGTGCTGTGGGCTGGAGAGCCCACGCAGCACAGATCCTGCAAAGCACCCCTGGTACTTAAGTGGTTAAAGTTGAGCTGTCAGACATACGATTTCACACACAAAAAACCCCCCACATATAAGTAGATACTTGCTCTACTTACATAACATGTATTCCACTGTCCACATTTTGATGTTAGTGATTTTTCTATAGTATAAAGAGAAAATCCTGCTTAGGATTTTTGTTTGTGTCTATCTTGAAGCCAATGCGGACATAATTTAGTCCCTTACTCTGTACCATTGCCAACCCTCCTTCCAGTCTTCAGACACTCCCACCCAGCTCTGCAGTAGAAAGTGCATTGTCTCAGCAGGAGAAATACTGGCCAGAGAGGAACAGAGGTGTGGGAGGGGAAACCAGGAGGGAAAGAGGCTTCAGCCAATAAGGCTGCATTAGTGATGTCTCATGAGAAAGTAAAGAAGAAGAAAAGACGCAGGATGCCCTGAAACTGCCTTTGTGCAGCAGATGTACCAAATAAGAACCAGGGAAACTGGGGAATGATGTGTTATGGAGAAGGAAAGTAAGAGTGATTTTTAACTTTTGGATTGCCTGGTTAGCATCCTTATTACTGGTTTACCAGATACAAATAAAAAATTAAATTTTGATTTTATGCCCAGCAGTTACACTTTTAACATTACCTGTGCTCGTTTGCTAAAGCAATAAAAAGAAAAATGACTAAAAATGACTCCCTATTATTGACTGAAGATGCAGTACTATAGTATACTTTATATGCTTGTGTATGACAATTTCTGATATAGTAAACTACTTTGCTTGGTCCCTTGGAGTTTACTATAAAGGGATTCTACTGTAGTATGCTAATTTAAAAGACATTTTGGATTTTTCTGGCTTGACGTTCTTTGTCAGGAGCACAAAACACATTGTACGCACTGCTGGAGTGTCATAGCATGATGTGTAGTAAGGTGATAAGCAGCTACTTGTCTTTCCATCCACTGCTGTTCACAGAGCAGAACTGTGCATCCAGACACACAGGTGAGGGGGACAGCATCCCCAGCAGCTGGAGCCCATTGTGCAATTGTGTATCGGATAATAGTTTATTTATACAGTTATTTCACATGTAAAGTCACTATCAGCGAAGGTTACCATTCGAAAATTGCTGAAGGAAAGAAAAAATGGCAATTAATTACAGTTTCTAGTTAAGCATTGCTGAGTTTCCTTATGAAAAGTTTGTATTGTAAGAGTGTGAAAAAGGGAAGATGATGTGTGAAGTTCAACAGATTCCATTTTCTAATTAGCAGTCACTGCTGACTTAACAGTCATACTAACTGAAGCACATAAGCTCAGAAAACAGACATTTTCTGAATCAGTTATGCCTGTATTTACACGCAGCTGCAAATAATTTAAAGAGGAACTCCAGTGAAAATAATTTAATATAAAAAGGTGCTTAATTTTTACAATAATTATGTATACATGATTTAGTCAGAGTTTGCTCATTGTAAAATCTTTCCTCTCCCAGATTCACACTCTGACATGTATTACATGGTGACATTGTTACTGTGGGCAGATTATGTAGCTGTTCTGGCTTTAACAGACAGCTATAAACAGCCATTTCCTGTGTGTGTCATTGCTACATTGTGGCAGTTTGCCCAGAGTACCGTATGGTACCAGAGCCTCTTGTGGGAGGGGTTTCAGCACAAAATCAGTCATACAGCGCCCCCTGATGGTCTGTTTGTGAAAATCATTATATTTTTCATGTAAAAGTGGGTATCAGCTACTGATTGGGATAAAGTTCAATTCTTGGTCGGAGTTTCTCTTTAAAAAAGGTGACACAATCTGTTATGAGAAGAGATTCTGCAGAGCACTTGACAGACTGTTAGTGAACTTCTTGCAGCAGTAAAACTGGAACACTGCACTGACTGTTAGGTGTGTTGTATTAAAGTGGCCATGAAGTGACTTTGGAAAACGTTAGATACTCGCCTAGTAATTGGGAAGGCTCCATATATCCCATAGAGCAGCGTTCCACAACCCTGTCCTCAATACCCACTAACAGTGCATATATTTTGGAAAAATACACAAAACTAATCAGCTCTGCTGCAACACTAATTACCTCACCTGTGAAGGTTTGTACTGTCGGTGGGCCTTGGGTAGTATCGCATTCATTTTTATGTAGGTCGCTTCAGGGTTAACCACTTCACATCTAGACCTGTTTCCGCACGCTAATTCAGGTGCAGCATAAACTGCAAAAAAAATAAAGGGGAGGGGCAGATAAAATAGTGGTAGTAAAGAAAACCGGCAAATTTACAGATATCCTACTACAGTACTTATTACTGATATTTCACTATGCACTCCCCCGTGGCACCTAACCAAAGGATGCATACCCCTTATTGGGGTATGCTACAGGCCACCACTTAGTCATGAAGCTGCAGAACTGCAATTACTACAGCAGATTGAAAAAGCTGCAATTAAAAATGAGGTCATAGTTATGGGTGACTGCAACTTTCCAGACATTGGAGTATTGAGGCTCCCCATTCTGGTAAAAGCAGCAGAATTCTGGCAACACTCTAGGACCGATTCAAATGGTAACGGACCCAACTAGGGGGAATCCCCAGACCTGAATATAATTGAAAATCAGTGGAGTTAAAGCGCTGTCCATGCTCAGAAGCATTTACTGGATTTGATAATTTCAAATAGACCAGATAATGTATCAAACGTGCAAGTTCAAGAACATTTGGGAAACAGTGATCACAACATGATAACGTTTGATCTGGTGACTGATAGGCCGCGGGGCAACTAAAACTATGAATTTTAGAAATGCAACGTTCAATCAACTCGTTCAGGCACTAAGTTTGGTGAACTGGGATAATGTACTACAAGGGAAGGACACTGAAGGGAAATGGCAAGCTTTTAGATTGGTTTCACACCAGGACGTTGCGTTTTAGGGGACGTTATGGTCGCATAGCGTGCCCCTAACGCAACGCCTGGTGCTCCCTGCTTTGGACGTCAGAATGGGCCGCGATGTGCAGCTCACTCTGGCATCCGTGATGTGTACTCTTGTGCGCATGCGGCATCACGTGGTCCCGCCGGCCAATCGCTGCACAGAGCGGCCGCTCCAGGAAGTAAACACTGCACGTCACTGAGTGCAGTGAATATTAATTAGCCATGTGCCTGGCCGCTCTCCGCTCCTCCCCAACGTTACTGAGCATGTGCAAGCAGTCTAACGCGGCTCTGCCGCTTAGAAAGTACTGCATGCCGTACGTTGTCTGGTGGCGCAGCGTTAATATGTAACGCAACGTGGGCACTTAACAGCCCATTGATTTTTCATTGCTGTGTGGTGGGGTGCGTTACAGGCTGCTCTAACGTGCGCCTGTAACGTCCCACTGTGAAACCAGCCTTAAACTTATTCTCAATCAAGATTGTAGTTGTATATATATATCCCAACAAACAGGAGGAAAAACGTTTAGCCATTTATTTAGGAAAGGGTTCTTTACAGTTAGAATGATTAAGATGTGGAATGCATTGCCACAGGAAGCAGTTATGGCAAATTCTATATCTGCATTTAAAAAGAGGCTTAGATGCTTTCCTTGCGTTGAAAGACATCCATGACTACAATTACTAGGTAATGCCCAGTGATGTTGATCCAGGGATTTTATCTGATTGCCATCTGGAGTTGGGAAGGATTGTTTTTCCCTTTTGGGGTTAATTGGACCATGCCTTGTAAGGGTTTTTCACCATCCTCTGGATCAACAGGGATATGTGAGGGAGCAGGCTGGTGTTGTACTTTGTTCTCTGGTTGAACTCGATGGATGGATGTCTTTTTTCAACCCAAATAACTATGTGACCCTAAAGGCCATGTTCCCAGTGCCCATTGCATTCCCTGTAGCAGCAGGAACACAAAACAACAGATTGGAACAGCGGCACCGAAAGTTGCGTTAATGCTACTGTTAAAGCGCATATTTGCCAGTAACGCACTGCCTGCAGTCAGTTACCATACCACAACCTTTTAACTAAACACACCCTCTGCACTGTTAACGCCTTTAAGAGCGTCCATTACACCGCACTGTAATGCACAACTGCAAATGTGGCCTCAGAAATGTACATTGCATAGTATGATAAAATCTACACAATATGCAGCAAAAAAGTGTGTATATATTATATATAAAAAGGCACTTTGGCCATCCAGTATATGGATATCACAGGGGACTGGTGAAGCAAATTATACAGATACAGTGGGGTGCGAAAGTTTTGGCAACCTTGTTAATCATCATTTTCATGTATAAATCAGTTGTTACGATAAAAAAAAGTCAGTTAAATATATCATATAGGAGACACACACAGTGATATTTGAGAAGTGAAATGAAGTTTATTGGATTTACAGAAAGTGTGCAATAATTGTTTAAACAAAATTAGGCAGGTGCATAAATTTGGGCACCACAAAAAAAAAATCCTTTTGCAGAAATTATAGCCTCTAAATGCTTCCTGTAGGTTCCAATGAGAGTCTGCATTCTGGTTGAAGGTATTTTGGACCATTCCTCTTTACAAAACCTCTGTAATTCATTCAGGTTTGATGGCTTCTGAGCATGGACAGCGCTTTAACTCACACCACTGATTTTCAATTATATTCAGGTCCGGGGACTGAGATGGCCATTCCAGAACGTTGTACTTGTTCCTCTGCATGAATGCCTTAGTGGATTTTGAGCAGTGTTTAGGGTCGTCTTGTTGAGATACAGCCCCGACGCAGCTTCAGCTTTGTCACAGATTCCTAGACATTGGTCTCCAGAATCTGCTGATATTGAGTGGAATCCATGCCTCCCTCAACTTTGACAAGATTCCCAGTCCCTGCACTGGCCACACAGCATGATGGGACCACCACTATATTTTACTGTAGGCAGCAGGTGTTTTTCTTGGAATGCTGCGTTTTTCCTCCATGCATAACGACCCTTGCTACACCCAAACAAATCAATTTTAGATCAGTCCAAAGCACCTTATTCCAAAATGAAGCTGGCTTGTCCAAATGTGCTTTAGCACACCTGAAGCGGCTGTTTGTGCTGTGGGAGGAGAAAAGGCTTACTCTGCATCACTCTCGCATACAGCATCTCCTTGTGTAAAGTGTGCCGAATGGTTGAACAATGCAGAGTGACTCCATCTGCAGCAAGATGTTGTTTTAGGTCTGTTGTGCTGGTCTGTGGGTTGACTCCGACTGTTCTCACCATTCATCACTTCTGTTTATCCAAGATTTCTCTTGGTCTGCCACTTCAAGCCTTAACCTCCCTAGCATTCTGGACGAGCTAGGCTCGTCCAGAGACGCCGGAGGTCACCGCTCAGGCCCCGCTGGGCCGATTTGATTATATTTTTTTTTTAAACACGCAGCAAGCACTTTGCTTGCTGCGTGTTGTGTCCAATTGCCGCCGCCCGCTGCAGATCCGCTGCGATGCAGGGCCCCCCCAGGCGAGACCCCGTGCACTGACTGGCCAATCAGTGCCAGGCAGCGCTGAGGGGTGGATCGGGTCTCCCTGTGACGTCACGACGTGCGTCGTCATGGCGACGGGGGAAGCCCTCCTGGAAATCCCGTTCAGAACGGGATTTCCGGATGGGTGATTGCACCGGCGGGGATCGGAGGGGTGGGAGGGACGCCGCAGGGAGGGGGCAATCATGGAGCTAGCGCTAGGCTAGCTACATGATATAGTTAAAAAAAATAGCAAAAAACGTTCCCACGGCCGCAGGGAATCAGAACGCCAGGCAGGTTAACTTGAACGGAGCCTGTGGTCTTCCATTTCCTCAGTATTTTCCTAACTGTGGAAACAGACAGCTGAAATCTGAGACAGCTTTCTGTATCCTTCCCCTAAGCCATTATGGTTAATCTTGGTCTTCAGGTCATTTGAGTTGTTTTGAGACCCCCCATGTTGCTACTATTCAGAGAAAATTAAAAAAAGAGGAAACTTACAATTGACCACCTTAAAATATTCTCTCATAATTGGATTCACCTGTGTTTGTAGGTCAGGTGTCACTGAGCTTACCAACCCAATTTGAGTTCCAATAATGAGTTCTAAAAGTTCTGGAATCAACAAAATGACACATTTATGAACCTGCCTAATTTTATGTAACCAATTATTGCACACTTTCTGTAAATCCAATAAACTTCATTTCACTACTCAAATATCACTGTGTGTCTCCTATAATGATATATTTACCAGACGTTAACAACCAACGATTTATACAGGAAAATCATGACAATTAAGGTTGCCCAAACTTTTGCACCCCATGGTATGCCAAATGTTAAATCTACCACAACTTTATGGGTGGAGCACTGTTCTCCTTATTGATGACTCCCATCTATATAATCCATTACATTTTTTACACTATTGAAGTGGACCTTTGAGCCATGAAACATACATCAGCATGTTTTTGTCTCATCACATGAACATTTTTTTGGCAAGCACTGTATTTAATGCTAGTGGATTCCATGTGCTGACTTTTGAGTCTTTAAGACTAAAATGACCAGATTTCAGATCACTGCAAGTGATATGACAGCCTAGATATTGGCACCACCTGTGGATGCTTCAGAACGGGTCTACATGAAAAGGGCGCCGGTAAAAAAGGGCGCCTGGTGGAGCCCATATATATACCAACTTCGGCTACAAAAAAGGCGCCTGGTGTAGCCCATATAAACTTCGGCTACAAAAAAGACACTTGGTGTAGCCCATATAAAAACTTGGGCTACAAAAAAACCAAGGCGCCTGTTGTAGCCTATATAAAAACTTCGGCTACAAAAAACTCCGGGATGTGCTAATTACTATTCCCCCTCCAGGCCGCCATGGATAGTGGGGGAATGAAATAATTCGGCTTCCAGCGCTTGTAGCCCATATACAAACTTCGGCTAGAAAGAAACTCCGGGATGTGTTAATTACTATTCCCCCTCCAGGCCGCCATGGATAGTGGGGGAATGAAATAATTCGGCTTACAGTGCTTGTAGCCCATATAAAAACTTCGGCTTAAAAAAAAAAAGTCAATAATATGGGCTACAGAGGGGCACCTTACTGTAGCCGAAAAAAATATGGGCTACAAAGGGGAGCTCACTTGTAGCCTATATCAAAACTCGGGCGCCCTTTTCTACACCTTGTAACCCATATTTCCAGAAATAACATTGATGTCTATGGCGGCGCCCTTTTCATACAGGCAGCTCGGGCGCCCTTTTCAACCGATCCCTTCAGAACAGCAAGCCTTCATGGTTGTAGCTAATGAATCATGAAATTAATGCTAACCTGGCATTTCCACTACTCTGCAATACATCATCACTGTGATCAGTACTTGTGGAATGCGAGCTTATAGAAATTATTAATTCCCGATGATGTCATTTCCAATAGGTTGTGGAGGCCTTTCTTGGATATGGTGATGCACACCAGCATGGTTGTGTGGACCAACATGTTTATTTAGCAAGCATATGTACAGTAAATCGCTCAGCACCACAGAATAATATTTGGAGATTTTTTTTTTAAATGGTGTGTAAGTCCACAAATCAAGTAGCTCTTAAAGGTGTTTTATTTATAGAACTTTTTTCACAAGGTCTGATTTTCCAGCTGTAATTAGCACATGAACTGCTGATCTTTGAGTCATGGTTACCGTAAGGGGGCCTGGATGGAATAGAGCTTTGTTGTTGGTCAACACATTGGAGGTCTTTTCTTGCTTGTTCACTGCAACAGTAAACATTCTTCTGCTGTTAAATCACTACTGAGTAATACACTAAAAATCAAATCTTCATAGTGCAAAACAAATAAAATAGATCAGTATGCATTTTCTTTAACCTCTTGAGGACCATGGTGTTAAACCCCCCTAGTGGCCAAGCTATTTCCTGCTTAATTGGCGACTGCAGCTTTAAGGCCAAGCTGCAGGGCCGTACAACTCTGGACACAAGTGATTCCCCCCCTCCAACAGAGCTCTGTTGTTGAGGTCTGATCACTCCCCCCGTGTTTATTTTTTTAATATTTGTTTTTTTTTTTTTTTAAATATTTCTTGCTATTTTCTTTGTATTTTTTTTTTCACGGCGATCGGCTGTCATAGGCTTCTGCCTATGGGAGCCAATCGCTCTCTTGTCCCCCAGGAGGACAGCCATGTCACACGGCTGTCACCATTACAGCGCTGCTACAGATCGCAGCGCTGTACATGTAAATACACGTCGGTTTCGTGATCGCCGCTCGGAGACTGAAGGCGGAACTCTGCTCCGCCCACCAGACAGGAGATGCGCGCACAGCCTGCGCGCGATCTCCTGCAAACTGCTGCCCCAGGACTTTACGCCAATCAGCATTAGCTGGTCCTGGGGCTGCCGCGGCCACGCCCAGCGGCGTGACGCAGACGGCAAGCAGTTAAAAAAAAAAGTGAACCTAAACCAAAGTTTAAAAAAAAAAAAAAAACGTTTCACTTACCTGGGGCTTCTACCAGCCCCCTGCAGCCATCCTGCACCATCACTCATAGATCCTCCGGGTCCCCCTGCAGTGACTAAGTTTTGTTTCCCCCCGGCTGGCCAGTCTGCCACTGCGCCTCTGTGGCCCTGGCTGCGCACATACTCATTCACACTCCTGCAGCCGGGAGCGTCCTGCACATGCACAGTACAAAATTTCCACATAACGGAGGAGTGTCTCAGGGCGGCGTGGGCACATGGAGGCTGCAGGGGGCTGTTAGAAGCCCCAGGTAAGTGAAACACTTTTTACTTTGGTTTAGGTTTATGTTAAATGTAAATTTTACTTCGAATATTTATCCACAGAAAGCTTTAAAAAGTATTCCCTGATCAACAATGCAGACATAATGTAACTTCAATTTTACTGGTAAAAAGGAAATCTATGAAGACAAACAGCTACAGCACCAGGTTCAGCCTGGACTCCCTGAACCTAGGCCTTTTCAGCTAACATCTAGAGCTATACTGAATACCCTGGCATTGGCTTTTTAATTACTGATCTCAGAAAAACTCCATTGGCTGTACATAAATACCAGAAGCATGGCACAGGTTTTTGTGTTGCTGTACAACCCAGATGCAGGTAGATTCAGTATGTTGAAACTGCACAAGAGATTTTACTTGTTTGAATGACTCATTCTATGTTAAAAGATGATTTTCATGTTCTGTTTTTTTCTTGTTTTTTGTGTTAGCCAACTAAGGGGTCTCAGAGTTCACAACAGGCTTTGTGAAGTAACCATTGTGTGTTACACACAAGGACATCTGCAGATAATAGTTTAAGTTATTGAGCATTCTGACTAATTTTTGGACCAGAAGACTACTGTACAGGAATCAGTCACCATTTACATCTGGATATCTGTATAATGGATCTCTATGAATGTTCTCAGCAACTTCTGCTGTGTTGTGGCTAGATGGCCAGCAATTTGCCCATACAGTGTTCTATGCAAGCCCATTCAATATTAAATTGCCACATCCAATATTTTTTTGTCATTTATAATCAGTCAACATACAATTTGGTCATTTTTAATGTATCCATCAATGGTAGCAAATATTGGCTTGTGGGTATCAGCTGTCTTCTGAAAACTCCAATACCCCGAAAGGCAAAAAGGACTGCGCTCCACAACCCTTAATCAATGGTATATATATATATATATATAACAGTATATAGCACGGATATCACCAATATAGGGGATCCGCAGACTTCACTCGAGCACACACACTCTCCAATACCGATCCAATCCACAAGGGAGTCAACCAGGGCAAAACAGATGACTTTGCAGGCGCTGCCAAGGATACCTTATTCAGTCCTTGTTGGAGCCTGCGAGACTGCAGGGGACATGAGATCAGCATCGTTGGAAATAGACACATTGCCAGCGGCACAAGGCAGGAACGTGCAAAGGTTCGTAACGCATCTACAGGGAAATACCAGACACACCTGCAGCTGCTACAGTTCAACAATTCTCCCCCACAGCTGAATCCCAATCAGTAGGTTGTCTTCTGCCATCTCACTCACAGCTCTTGTAGGTAATGAGACTCTCCTGCTTACTTTTTAACATCTGCTTTTTAACACTGGGAAGTTCTATTTTCCCATTTAATTGGCTCCTGAGAGCCAATCACAGGAGTCCCCTAACTAAAGGCAAGAACAGCACTGGTATTAAAGGGGCCAGGGTTGTCTGGTACAGAAGAGATTAAGGAAAACAGACTCATGAAAATGGCTGAATGTGGTCTGAAAAATGACGTGGAATAGAACATACATATAGGCATATAAAAAGGGTAAAAAAAAACAAAACCTGCAGGGGTTACACTGTCAAACTACTATGTTCCCAGATAGAACCAACCTGGTAAAATAAATGGAGTAATGCACAAAGGAGGAGTTTACAAAGATTCTGCACAAAATCTTCACAGAAAAGCACATTTTACATCAAAACAGCTAAAATTAGTTACATTGCATCTCAAACCCTTTCAAACATCTGCTCAGAATAATTATGGCTAAACAGCATGTCTCTGTAAACCTGCAATAAAGGACGACAGACAAATACAGCTTTACAAGTTTATTTATATACAAGATACAGTCCTATGAATACAAACCGTTTTAAAAATATAGCCAGTAGCTTTTTTTGTTGCAGCATTATCTTTTAATAAGAGCTGATTAGCAGCTGTCATACTGACACTTTCCTTCCTAAGACAAACAGAAAAATATTACAACAGGAAATGTAGTGTTAGAGGGGGGATCACAAATGCTCTCTTATAAACTACCTAACTATTAATATAAATAAATACACAAATTGTTAAAACAGATCAAAGACAAACAAAAAAAACAACAATTTTTTGTAGAATAACCACATCTCATTGTGATATATACATAAAAGAAAACATGATTTTTCTCCCCCCATTTTACTGTGAAGGAATTAAGCTACTATTTTTCAGAACAGGAGCCGTGTCAGTTATTAAATATTTTCCAACCTTAAACCCTTTTTGATTTACAGGTTACAGACAGGAAGTTGATCACAGCAGACGGTCCAGGCCTAGCACAGTACAATAATAAAGACGCCACATATACATCAGTACGAAGTGCTTCAGGAACACCTCCAGAGCACAAACATTTCCAGAACTGAACCTATCATCCCTTTCTCATCTTTAGCAAAGGCAATGAGATGCAAATAACTTCTCCATGCATTCTGATTTCATGCAAATTATATGCAGCTTTAAATTGGACCAATAAGAATAGCTGTCAATTTGTATTGACTGAAGCTGCATTACATTTACATAAAATTTGAATGCAAGGAGAAGTTTGCATTTTATTGATCATCCCTAGCCTCTACCTGCTCCTCACAGGTTTTAGGTAATCACTCTGAGGACTCTTAATAATCTCTAGCCGCAAGCGTGCAACACCAGGAAGCCCAGTGCCACGCATATCCACTGGCACCAGAGAAACTCCATTGATATACTGTATAATGTTTCATAAGAGGAATCAGAGTATCAACTATTGCATTTATTACATATGCTGGGCACTTGGCTGCTGGGGATGGAAGAGCTCTGAACACTAAAAGGGAACCAAAGGTGAGAGAGATATGGAGGCTGCCATATTTATTACCTTTTAAGCAATACCAGTTGCCTGCCTGTCCTGCTGATCCTCTGCCTCTAATACTTTTAGTCCCTGAACAAGCATATGCAGATCAGGTGTTTATGACATTGTCAGATCTGACAAGATTAGCTGCATGCTTGTTTCTGGTGTTATTCAGACACTACTGCAGCCACATAGATCAGCAGGACTGCCAGACAACTGGTATTGTTAAAAAGGGAATTAATATGGCAGCCTCCATATGACTTACCTCAGGTTCACTTTAGGCTCATGAAGGTCTATTACATGTGAAAATCAACAGGAAGCACCACATACAAAGGTGAAATCGCAGCTCCCATTCCTGATGAGGGGTCAACACTACCACTCAGTAGCCAGAGAGGTCCTGGAAAAAAAAGTTTCTATAAATTAAATTTCTTGACCTGCCTCTCAGTATATCATGTGATCAGATACATAAAGCCAGACACAAATGTCTAATAATAATAATACGCACAAGTGTAGCCAAAGAGTTTCCATAGTCCCCAAGCATAGTTTGGTGGTAGATTTTACACTTTATTTACTTCCACAAATCAGTCTGTGTCTCAAGTGGGGTTCTATTGCCCCTCATCCTCCAGTGGGATTGAAAGAGCACAAGCATGACTGGGAGCGGTCAGGCAACATAGAATACATCTTGGGACAAACGAGACTAATTGTATCGTCATGATCACAAAGCAACACCATACACGAAAAGAGGTAAGGACATCCACCTGTACATACAGGACTTGCATTTGGCATGCATGGGTCATATTACAGAAACACTTATAATGCACAAACAACAGAAAACTGGCCGGATTCTTGCCATGTACACATATATACACAAAGCCTTTGACTTGCACTTGGGTGAAGTATAGACCATTCTCCCAATATCCGATTTATCATTAGCAAGCTGCTTGGAAGTGCTACTGAGAAGTACCATATTGGAACAGAAAAAGGAAAAAAAAAAAAGTCTTTCAGAACAGCCAGCTGCTTTTTTCAATCCTTTCAATATAAAAGCTCCTCAGCATTCAGATAAGATGCGTTGTTGAGCGACTGAATGTATGGTATTTCCGTTCAAACAGGCTTACCAAAGACGGTGATGGGACATTCTGAAAGAGAAATTAAAAAAAAAAAAAAAAAAAGTGTTTAGGGAGAGCAAAAACAAACTTTCAACAAAAGGCGGAACATGTACTGCTTTATTTAAATTAAATATGTTAATGCAGGATTCCCAACCTTGGTTTTACTCAGAAAATGCTGTCTGCAAGGCTGCCTATAAGTACAATCTACAGCAGCAGTCATCCGAGAGGCGGAAGGGCTGGTTCACACCATGAGAGCTTTTCTGAGTGTTTGTGATTTTAAAAACTCTTGATAATGTCTTTGCAAGTATGCCCTGCATCCTTGTCTAGGATGCAGGGCATGCATTTTTCAGTCTGGCAGAGGCGGTGTATGCCTGTGCGATTAACTATTCAATTGCAGCATGTGTTTAGGGACGTGCAGCCTTTCCCCCCACCTTTTTTTTTTTAACTTTGTAACTATGTAACTGTCAGGTTAGCTGCTCCCAGCTCCTCCTCCTGAGTTTCCTGTTTGCATAATATGTAGTAGCAGATTTGCATATGATTTGCATCTGAATTGAATGCAAAGTGTGCAGAAAATCTATTTAGGTGCTTCACACTGAGCTGGTGGTCATTTCAGATGCAGCCTTAGTGGTATGCGCTGGTGTTCTCCTCGCTGTTCAACAAAATGTAAGTTACACTTTTTTTGCTTCGCTGCTCCCAAGGTTTTAAATTTAGGTTAGGTTACTTGCCTGGAGGTTTGCCTCACCGTGGCGCAAGTGTCTAGTATAATATACTTTGCATGCAAACCATATTGGAAGCTAAAGTTCCTCCTAGTTTAATAAATGTTAGCACTTGTCTAGGATGCAGGGCATGCATTTTTCAGTCTGACAGAGGCGGTGTATGCCTCTGCGATTAACCATTCAATTGCAACCATTCTATTTCTAACCATGTATTTTATATAGAAGATATTTCTTTACCTTTGCCATCTTTAAAATATGAAAAATCATTAAAAAAAATCCCTAGTTTACTTTATATGGCTATTGAGTGAAATTTATAATTTGCCAAAATTAGCCGTTTTGGGGGAGAAATAGTTAAGGTTAGGCATTGGTAGAGGGAGGGCTCAGTGTGAGAATAGAGTTCTGTTTAGCTCTAGTAAAATATCAGATGAGAGTGATACAGAGGCTGCCATATTTATTTCCTTTGAGGAACACACACTATATGGAGTGGGTTGCTGGGGGAGGTTATTAATTTTGCACGGAGGAGTGCTTTGCTATCAGTGTATGACAGGAACATCTTCCAATGACAGCATAGGGCACTATATTTAACAGCTCCCAGCCGCAGAGACCCCATCTCCTGATGAATCATGTGATTTATGATGAAACTAGTAGAGAGCAGTCTCTGGCGGCGATATCCACAAACTAGAGAAGCGAGTGAAGCAAGAGTGGGCGGCGTGGAGCAGGACTTCGGCGGTCATACCACGTGGGGGAGAGCCCACTGTAAAAACACTATGCTTCATAACGCTTCAGGATAACGTGAGTGCAATATTTGAACAAACTTGTGCGATGTTGTGTCATCATTCCTTTGAGGTAATGTGCTGATAAGTGCATATATAAGAAGAGGAAGGATGTGTCTGGTCGAGAGGCGAGGGAAGCCCACTCAATGCCCCACATGCGAGATCAGACCACTGTAGCAATAGTCTGTAATACTCAGCGAGTGCTTCACTGAAGGGTGTTGGTGAAGGAGCAGTGAAGCATTTGTTAAAAGTGACAACGTGAGCGCTCAGGAGACAGAATCTGATTTGCCTAAGAATAGAATACTTCTATCTAAATACTCCAGCACACTGGTCCATGTGGAATACCAGCTATCAGGATATGTAGACATGGGGTCTATAATGGACTGTGGACTTCTGTGTTATCACTTACATATATGGCTGGAAATTGATTTATACTGCTTCATGTGTATGGTTGTTCTTGGTGACAGGTGGAATACTCTAACAAACACTTTTCAATATCAAATAGGAACCTCCCATTGGACATACCTTGCTGCAGTAACCAACAGATTTACTGTATATAGAGAAAAAATGGCTATTAAAATCTTTGCCAGGTGAAGAAGTAAAATGTGGAACCCCTATTTCCATGGGCACTCCAGTGATTTAAAAAACAACAAAAAAAAAAAAAATATTAGCACTTCTGTATATGTCCTAAAAGGTGGTACATATGCCCAAAGAATTTTGCTTGCAAGAATCAGGAATAGATCCCTTGGGTGACAGTTTATGGGGCAAGTGCAGACTGCAGTTATATGGGATGGTGGAGGGGGGGGGAACAAATGGCACAGCACAGAACAGAATGGCTTCTAGTGGCAGGGAGAGAAACCATGAGTTTGGTTGAGATTATCCTGCACTATGGATCTCTTGCTTACAAAACGAGGAAGTTGTATTCCCACTAGGATAGATAAGTAATAATAATAATAATAATAATAAAAAGAAAAACTGCCATCTCTGTCCCCTGTTCCTCCACTATGCCCTGCTGGGTGTCCAGTGTCACCCTCTGTGTCTCCACTGCCCCCCACCGTGTCATCTGTCCCCCTGTGCCCTAAGTTTTTTGCAGCGGATCACTTTTTTTACTTCCCATTTTCGAGCCGTTCCCAAGTAGGGCACTACCTGTATTTATATAAATGTAGGAAATACTTTAATGCTTTGTGGAATTCTTCTTTAACATATAAAAGGCATAGTGTCCAAATTACTTTTTAAATGTGTGTCTTTTTGTAGCAATGATTTATGCCAATCAGAGGCTAATGTCTCCATTCAGCAGAGTGACTGTTTGATACAGACTTTTTGAACATAAAAAGGAATGAGGGAAACCTGATGATTCCCCAACACCACTAACTTTCTGTTCAACAATCTGACAAACCAACACTGCAGTCTCATTGTCCATATTTAGCCAAGAGCATGGGAAAAAAAAAACTATCAATAGAAAATCTCAACATAATACTACAACTCAAGAATACTGTAGTCATAGCATTTAATCAACTGGCAAAATCACTAAATGCAGTACAGTAGTGAGATTTAGTACAAACCTGAGATCAAAAAGCCACAGACGGTTAGACACAATTATGGACAAAGCATGGAAAGAACCATTTCTGGTATGTTACACAATCCCCTATATCGTTAGAACAGCACCAATAGATTTTCACAAGAGTTAAAGTAAAACCCCCTCAAATGACAAACGTGCAGCACTGATGTACCCATTAAACACCTCTGTGCGAATAGCCCATCCAACACCAATTAATGTCACCATTGGTGGTAGTACACATAGAAAAAAAAAATCTAGCAAGCTCACAAAGTTTGGTTCATCGTGAGGGCTCCTTTCGAAAGAACACAGATTTCTTGCCACAGGTGTCAATGATCTGCTCATTTTGTCCCAGACATGTAGTTGTGACAATATGGGGTATAATATGCTTTTCACCCGACTGGCCAACACAGTATAACTGTGGGGTAGACTGACTTGTGTCTCCTTTCAAAGAACGAGGCACAGGGCCATTAGGGGAAGTTGGGCAAAGAACTGAATGAGATCTGGGACTTTGTGAGTTCCCGTCAAGGGAATTAGATCGCTGAACACTTGTAGGTTTGGCAGGTCCATTTAGGTTGAAGGTGGAGGAAGACCGAGTGATCTAAGGACAGGAATGAATTAATTGTAAAAAGCCTGGGAAAAAAATATACCAAAACAAGACATATATAGTACACCTTACTTTAAAAGAAAAACAAAATAGTTCAATAGCATGCAAATAGATATCATTTTATAATTTCAAAGCATAGATCAAAATTCACTACTTTGTTGACAAAGTCCAAAGACTTCCAGCTACGCCCATTCCTCCCGAATACACAATGTCCAGTGGTCACCCATCCCTACCCCATAGGGTTCACTGGTTCCCGCCCCCCACAATCTACAACGTACCTGGCATCTAGTGGTCCCACCCCCCATATAACGTACCTAGTAGTCTACCCTACATATCCAATACAGTGTTCCCTCTGGTGGTCTATTGGCCGCCCTCTATCCCTAACACATTGTACCTGGTGTCTCCACTCCCTCTTAGAGGGTTCCTTGCTGTGTAGCATCTGCCCTCCTTCCCCGCGTCGCCTTATTGCAGAGTACAGAAAGCTAAAGCGCATCTCACCTAATCCATGCTGGGCACTGCAACATCATGTCTTCCTTTGCATTCAGCCTTTAGTGTTTGATCTTAATGAACTAGGGACTAGGAGTGCAGCATGTCCCGCCCGGATTAGGTGAAATGCACTTCTGCTACCTGTAACTCTGCAACTAGGCGACACGGAGGGCAGCCACAAGACACTTTACGGGGGAGGAGAAACCAGTAGACAACAAGTACGCTCTCTGTATGGGTAGGGCCACTACCCTAGAGATTAAAAAAAGGATTTGCAAACTTACTATGTAGGTATTTCAGGTGAACCCCAGAAATGGTTTATATTTTACAAAAACTCTCCTATGGATTTTATGGGCATTTTAAAAAAATTGTCTTTAAAGAAATATCACAGATGTCTGTTTCCTGTAAACATACTTTTGTAGATAAGCAGTTGGATGAGGCACGGTAATTTATAAACCTGAAAGGCAATCTTGATCACTAAATTTTAGCCAAAATTTTAGCCAAAGTTTGGCTTTGCAAGGAGCAAGAGCTTTCGGAAGCAAAAAAAACCTAAAAAAAACAAAAGAAAAAACCATAACTTCGGTGTGTTTCTAATAAATCAGATTAACAACAAAAATGAAAACCAGGTTTATCAGCTCAAAAACAAAAATGAAAGCCAGAGAAAAATACAATACGAGAATCACATGCAAGATCAATACAGTGGAAAAACCGGCAATCCAGTTCACAGTGGGTACCTATAAAAGCGTTCCAGTCAAAACTGCAGAATGCAGAGCAAAATAGGGACAAGAAACTAAATTACTAGAGGTACTAAAGATGAATGAGCTCTCTGAAAAGCTAGCTTCATGTGAGAAGAATTGTGTAACCAGACAGGTGTGTCAGTGAGCTACTTACTGCTAGAGACGTGGTACTTGGCATGCGACTACTGGCAAAGCCACCAGTGCTTGGGCCAGGACTCCGGTCATCTGGAGTATTATGTACCATGAGCGCCCTCTGCAGGGCTCTCTTGGGGGTTTTGGAGAATGAAAATGCTCTTGTGACCTGTAAAAGTCATAATTAATGACATACAGTAAATATATTTCTAGTTATCCAATAAAGCTATCAAAAAGTAATTATACAATATCTAAAGCCCATTAATAAAAAAAATGAGTAATTTGCATTACTTATAGCGTATTTATTGCTCAGTTTACACTAAGTGTGTGGCCGGACCATTTATGAAAGCAGACAGCAGCAGACTAAGCATCGGATTACAGTTGTCCGGCAGAGTAACGTGGTGGTGGCATGGCAGCGGCCTATCTATTGTGATACACAGAAATGCTGAGGCCTTTCTAGGCAAGGAGGCAAAGCTACTTGCTAAAACTCAACTGGTTTGGGATTGCAGTAAAGATGATTACACGGATGTCGTGCCAGGTAGTAATAACTTATTTATTAGTCTACCTCTGTGTCTAATCTACACTAGGGGTATGCTTTAATGTTATGGCAATGTATCTCTTGAAAATGCACCCAGCAGTGCATCATGTACTGCAACGGATGAGTTGCCATTTCATTGCATCAACATCACATCTGGGTGGCAACTGGTGCCCTGGCGTGGCTCATTCACTGTAAACCGGCACCAACACATGATGGAATGGATCCACTATCTGCCATAGGGGTTTATGCACATGTCAGTTTTCACAATGCCTAGTTTGTCTATTGCGTTCACACAATGCACAACCCCAATAGCATTTTTTTTTGGGGGGGGAGGGGGGGCGACATCAGATGGGTTTGCATTCCGATAGAACTGAACACATCTGCTCCCAAATGCAGCGGTCACTGCTGTGGTACAGAGCAACCATACTACATGGACATGTTGCAAGTGTAATCCAACCTCAGTGTGTGGATTTTCTTTTTTTTTTTTCCCATTATATATTGTTTGTCACATGTGAAATTAACATATAAAGGACAACTGAAGTAAGAAGGATACAGAGGCTGCCATATTTATTTCCTTTTAAGTACAGGTAGTCCTCGGTTAACGAACGAGATAGGGATTGTAGGTTCGTTCTTAACTCGGAAGGCTGTGCTATCTCTGTCCTCTTGGCCTCCTATGTGCCCCCCTTTTGCCTCCAGTGTCCCCCTCTGTCCCTGTTTGTCCCCTTTAGTGCCTTTGTTCACTCTATGTCCCCACCTTTGTTTGCACCCCATCTACAGTGGAGGAAATAATTATTTGACCCCTCACTGATTTTGTAAGTTTGTCCAATGACAAAGAAATGAAAAGTCTCAGAACAGTATCATTTCAATTGTAGGTTTATTTTAACAGTGGCAGATAGCACATCAAAAGGAAAATCGAAAAAATAACCTTAAATAAAAGATAGCAACTGATTTGCATTTCATTGAGTGAAATAAGTTTTTGAACCCTCTAACAATAAAATACTTAATACTTAGTGGAAAAACCCTTGTTTGCAAGCACAGAGGTCAAACGTTTCTTGTAATTGATGACCAAGTTTGCACACATTTTAGGAGGAATGTTGGTCCACTCTTTGCATATCATCTATAAATCCCTAAGGTTTCGAGGCCGTCTCTGTGCAACTCTGAGCTTGAGCTCCCTCCATAAGTTTTCTATTGGATTAAGGTCCGGAGACTGACTAGGCCACTCCATGACCTTAATGTGCTTCTTCTTGAGCCACTCCTTTGTTGCCTTTGCTGTATGTTTTGGGTCATTGTCGTGCTGGAACACCCATCCACGACCCATTTTCAGTTTCCTGGCAGAGGGAAGGAGGTTGTCGTTCAGGATTTCACGATACATGGCTCCGTCCATTTTCCTGTTAATGCGATTAAGTTGTCCTGTGCCCTTAGCAGAAAAACACCCCCAAAGCAAAATGTTTCCACCCCCATGCTTGACGGTGGGGACGGTGTTTTGGGGGTCATAGGCAGCATTTTTCTTCCTCCAAACACAGCGAGTTGAGTTAATGCCAAAGAGCTCTATTTTGGTCTCATCAGACCACAGCACCTTCCCCCAGTCACTCACAGAATCATTCAGGTGTTCATTGGCAAACTTCAGACGGGCCTGCACATGTGCCTTCTTGAGCAGGGGGACCTTGCGAGCCCTGCAGGATTTTAATCCATTGCGGTGTAATGTGTTTCCAATTGTTTTCTTGGTGACTGTGGTCCCTGCTAATTTGAGGTCATTCACTAACTCCTCCCGTGTAGTTCTAGGATGCTTTTTCACCTTTCTCAGAACCATTGACACCCCACGAGGTGAGATCTTGCGTGGAGCCCCAGAGCGAGGTCGATTGATGGTCATTTTGTGCTCCTTCCATTTTCGAACAATCGCACCAACAGCTGTCACCTTCTCTCCCAGCTTCTTGCTAATGGTTTTGTAGCCCATTCCAGCCTTGTGCAGGTCTACAATTTTGTCTCCGATATCCTTGGACAGCTCTTTGGTCTTTCCCATGTTGGAGAGTTTGGAGTCTGCTTGATTGATTGATTCTGTGGACAGGTGTCTTTTATACAGGTGACTAGTTAAGCCAGGTGTCCTTAATGAGGGTGACTAATTGAGCCAGAACTCTTAATGGTTGGTAGGGGTTCAAAAACATATTTCACTCAATGAAATGCAAATCAGTTGCTTTCTTTTATTTAAGGTTATTTTTTCGATTTTCCTTTTGATGTGCTATCTGCCACTGTTAAAATAAACCTACCATTGAAATGATACTGTTCTGAGACTTTTCATTTCTTTGTCATTGGACAAACTTACAAAATCAGTGAGGGGTCAAATAATTATTTCCTCCACTGTATGCCTCTGTTTGTACCCCCTATGTCTTTGTACCCCTGTTTTGACCCCATGTGACTGTTTGTAACCCTGTGCCTCCATTTGTAATCCCCCGTGGATTTTTGTACCCCCTGTGCATCTGTCACCCCCCCCCCCCCAAGCACTTTGGTTTGTACCCCTTGTGCCTCTGTATCCCCACTGTTTGCAGCCCCTGTGACTACATTTGTACCTCGTGTTGCTCTCTGCCCGTTTTTAGCCCCCTGTGCCCGGCTTTTTCCCCTTCGCTTTCTCTGTACCCTATGGACTCACCTTCCAGCCCAAGTCCAACACTGTCTGTCCTCCGCCTCCTGCTCCCTATTTGCCGCGTACAGCACCGCTAGATGCAACATCGCCTCCTGTATGTCATGTGATGTGATGTGATATACAGTCACATGACATACAGGACGCAAAGCGATGCTGCATCTATCGTGCTGTATGCGGCTATAGGGAGCAGGAGGCGGAGAGCAGAGGACAGACCGCGTTGGACTCTGGCTGGAAGGAGAGTCCAACACTGCTGCGGGAACATGCACCGGTACTTGGGGGAAGTTTGAAGCCGCTTCTTCAAAACTTCCCCCATGCGGAAATGAGGTCATTGCGATAAGATCAGGTCGTTCGTATCGGCAGGTCGTTCGTATGTCGGGCGTTCGTAAACGGACACGCATGTGAGCAAGCGCCGAGAAACGGCTGTAGTGCCGTCCGGATTTTCCCCTGGTCACCTCTCCCCTCCACACCACCACAACGTCGGCACACACAGGTTTGGCACCTCTTTTTGAAGTATGTCAAGGCTGTTTATGTATGTCTAAAGGAACGGAATAAATCTTTTTGGGAACGGTTTATGTTACGGGTGCACAGTACTCCTTTTTACACGATAAATATATATAAAACACCACTGCCTGCAGCAGCGATCAGAGCCCACCAACAGAAATCTCTGTTGGCGGGCAGAAAAGGGAGGGTGTGTTAATTTGTGTGCACGGATGTGTGGCTCTGCAGTAAGCCATTAAAGCTGCAGAGCCCTAATTTGAAAATAGCCTGGTCACTTAGGTGTGGTAAAACCTGTGGTCCTTAAGTGGTTTAGATAGATTAGCTTCATGCTTTTTTTGGTTTGATTCAGACGCTACTGAAGCCAAATAGATCAACAGGGCTGCCAGGTAACTAGTATAGTCTCACTTCAGTTGTCCTTTAAAGTTTAGTGTCAGTTCATATGACACCACTGAGGAGTTAAAAATACATAGAGACCCATAACAGCAATTTGAGACATGCCAATAGTTGTCCATAGGCCAGGATATTGTAAATCGGAGGACAGAGGAAAAAAAACAAACATTCAGATAAATATAGCAGATGACCTTACTTTTTTTGAGGTTTTCTTTATAGCCCTGGATGCTCGACTCAGCGTACTATCTACATCTTTTGTGTTCACCTCCAATGAATCAGGATCAGTAGTATAAATCAAATTTTCCTATGAATAAAAAAAACAAAAACATGCAAATACAGATTTTTTTTTCTTTTGAAATTGGAAAGAGAGATTGCAGTAACAAGTCAATTTTGAAAAAAAACAAACATGAAATAAGGTTAGTGAGCAAAAATAGGTTTGAGGAAACTAGTTTATAAACCTATGCTGCCATCTAGTGGATAACCAATAGAATTACTGTACAAACGAAGTGCAAGAGGTTTTGAATCAGAATTATACCATTTATTGTTTAACTTAAAAATATGTAAGAGTCAGCTTTTGAGCCTTCGTCAGACTGAATCCTATATGCTTACAAGATAGCTATACACAGAACATGCAACATCAAAGGGGATACTTGAAATTTGTTAGGAAACAAATACAGATCATTATGATGCCTTAAAGAAACACTTAAGCCAGTTTATAAACTTCTTTTTACCTTTTATTTATGTGAGGCATGTTTGCCCCGGTTAAAACGCTGCTATCCCGCAGCAGAACGAGGGGTCTATACCCCCCAAATCCCCCCTGCAAAATCCCAGACTTTCTTGGTCGTGGATCTTGCTGCTCATGGAGGCAAAGCTTTCGGCTGCAGCTCTGCCTCCATGTGCGTCAATCAGCCGTGGATCTCCGCCTCTCCAGCGAAGGAAGGCTGAGAGGGGCGGGCAGAGGCACGTGATTAGCATGTGACGCTTGGTGTAGTGGAGCGCACACAGAAGGATCGTTGTGCTTCTGAGCCGCTCGCTATGCGCCGGCCAGAAGTGAAGAGGGGAGGCCATACTGCACACACAGGGAGCAGTATGTCCGGTGGGGGGGTCAAGCAAGTCGCCGGTGCCGGCATGAATATTCCACTAATGCCGGCAGATGGGGGGGGGGGGGGGGCAGGATGAGCTAATGGTATGTACTTGTAACCCCCCACACACTGCAGCAATCATTTTTCAGTTGTGGTATTCTTTAAGGCGTCATCAGGACATTGTTTATATTTCCTAAAAAAATCAATGTATCCCCTTTGATGTTGCATGTATAAAGCGGTCTTGTAAGTATACAGGATTCAGTCTGACGAAGGCTCAAAAACCGAAAGCTTACTCATATTTAATGTTACCCAATAAATGGAATCATCCTGATTCAAAAAGTCTTGCTTTTACTGATGGCTAACAGTACAATAATTTACTGCTAGTACAATCCTCTAAATAGCAGTAAAACATGGACGGGTGCACCTATTTTCTAAGAGGCGCTCACATCCGTGTTTTACTGCTATTTAAGGCACTTTTGTATTGACCTGAAGAAGCGGGCCAGCACCCGTGAAACATGTCTTATGTGCATTAATAAAACTCATACTTACCTTTGTAGTTTGTCGTTTAAGGATCTAAGATCTTTTTACTCCTAATGCCGGGCATACACGGCACGTTTTATGCGCCGACGCATCCCCGCTTGTCCGCGCGGATCGATTGCCGCTCATCCCCGCCGGTGCTTCCTTATCACCGCTCGAATCCCTGCCATTGTCCGCCGGCGGGAATCGAGCGGGCGCGGGTCGAGCGGCATGATCGGGCCAGCTGAATATGATCAGCTGGCCGATACACAGTACAGAAACGTACCGTGTATCCCCAGCATAACACACATGTACTTGGGTACTAGATATATAGGGCGCCTCCAACAGTGTTTTTAGACATTCGCAACAGGCTTTCATTACTGTGTGAACTCTTGAAAGGGTTGGGGCGATTCAATTTTCTTCTGGTCATGGGTCCTTATCTTATCAATAGGAGGCCTTCTGTTATTTGCATGCTGAGATAAGCTGAATAAGGTAAGGAAAAAAAAATCCCACAATCCCACTGGCACCTCACAATTCCTGCAGTTAGGCAAAGGCACCCAGACCAGGTAAAAAGAGAGGGGAAAAATAGGGACCTATTTGATTAAAAAAAAGGGGAGAAGGGAGCAGTTACATATATTTGGGGCACTATTTTTGGGCAATTTTTATTTTTCGACATTACAACCTTGAATAAATGTGGTTCAGGGAGAGTTAGAGTTTAGTAAAGTGAACACCCATGCAAATGTACAAGTACAAAGAAAAAATTACTGCTTAAAGAAAACCTGTATTAAGAAAAACGTCCCGGGGGGGGGGGGGGGGGGGGGGGGGCATGGGGGGGGTGTGAGCGTACTTACCTCGGGAGGGGGAAGCCTCTGGATCCTAACGAGGCTTCCCCGTCCTCCGCCGTCCCTCCATTAGCCCCCGAAAAGCGGTGAGGTAATTATTTACCTACCGCGATCCTGCGCAGGCGCGCTAGCCGCTCTTCCTTCGGGTTAAAGCAGAAATAGCCAACCCGGTCTATGAACTCGTGTAGGTGCAAGTCCTTTTGCGCCTGCGCACTAGAGTGGATACGATCAAGCTTGGCTATTTCTGCCTAGCCCGAACTAAGAACCGCTACTGCGCCGGATCCCAGAGAGGTAAATAAATCAAGCCTGAGTAATACAGAGTGTCTCTTTAAAGTAAACTGGCGCTAGCATCACTTTCAGCTGAGTCATGACTCAGTCAGTACCGTTAACACATGTCAGTGTTAACGGTAAAGGTTACATGAAACAAAGTATTTTTAAAACATTTTACTGTCCTCTTGTCATAGGTAGATGTGCTTTTTAGCTCCTTTCTCAAAAAACTACCGGCAATCATCACTTTTCTTGCCCTATGTAGAGCTACAAATCTGTTCATTAAAAGTTATCAATCTGACTAAGGCTGGGTTCCCTCTTGCACCGGATCACGTACTGTACAGCCAGCGAGAGCAAACAGTAGTGTCCTCTCCAGTAGCCCATTGTGGAATGGCTTAAGCCTGGGGCAGATGCGTTTCAACCATATCAAACACACAAAGGGAAATACTCACTCCCAAACAGTCCTCTGCTGCTTTATAAAGCGTGCAGGCTGCTTATAAGCCTATAAGAAGTGCACACACACGTTACACCTAGTCTGCAGTGATTAATCAAGCAGAAGCTGAGCAGGTCAGTCAATCGTTGGCTGACCTGCTCAGCTTCTGTTTGATTAATCACTGCATACTAGGTGTAACGTGTGTGTGCACTTCTTATTGGCTTATAAGCAGGGCTGTGGAGTCGGAGTCGGAGTCGTGGAGTCGGAGTCGTGGAGTCGGGCAATTTTGGGTGCCTGGAGTCGGAGAAAAATGCACCGACTCCGACTCCTAATGAATTTGTAACTGTAATTAAAATAGAAAATATGATAAAATGTTCTATTTCTCAGATAAACGTCATTAAAAATAATGTATATATACAGTATATATACAGTAATAGCTGTGCTTAGTCTACAAAAATAAAAAAAAACAATCAAAATTAGTTACTTGTGCTGCTTCAATAAAGCAGTCCCCGTATTTTTAAAGTCAGATATACATATCTGATTGTGACTGTATATAAAGTGTACACAGGAATCTCTTTTATACACTAAATAACATCTATGCTGTAAGAATAAAGCCTGATGTGTAGCCGTGTCACTAATAGAGATGGTCAACGAGATGGAAATAATTCTGCATTGATGCTGATTTATGCAAATGTATGCACTCCCTTTGCTGATGAAATCAAATAATTTGATATGTTGTTAAAATTTGGTTTGGTGACTACAAATTAAAGGGAAACAGACGGATGAAAAGTAAAGTTTTATACATACCTGGGGTTTCCTCCAACCCCCTTCAGGCTAATCAGTCCCTCACTGTCTTCCACCACCCGGATCTTCTGCTATGAGTCCTGGTAATTCAGCCAGTCAGCGCTGTCCGGCCGCATGCCGCTCCCACAGCCAGGAACATTCTGCACCTGCGCAATAGTGCTGCAAAGGTGTAGTATGCTCCTGGCGGCGGAGTGTGTGCATGCGCACTACGCCTGACTGGCTCAAGTACCTGGACTCATAGCAGAAGATCCAGGTGGTGGAGGAGGACAACGAGGGACTGATTATCCTAAAGGCAGCTGGAGGAAGCCCCAGGTATGTATAAAACTTTAATTTCATCTGTCTCAGGTTTACTTTGTTACACAGTAGTACTATACTCTACATATGCACTCCCCACATAGCTGCAGAGAATCCACTGAGAATGCTGTGCACATTGAACACAGAGGTGTTGTCTGTTTACAATCTCCTCATTCCCCTGCAGAGTACCTGCACATCATTTTTACATGTACCCACACTTACATTGCCTAGGGCCTGATAGATGTTCTTTGTTCCGGTTTGTACCTTTTACAAGTACTCTTACCAAGGACTAGTTTTAGTCTAAAGGGAATAAATATAGTAGTCTACATATCCTTCTCACTTCAGTTGTCTTGTAAAATTCCTAAGCTTTGGCAGTTAAGAGACGAATTTCATGTTACATGTTTAATCAACAAAATTGTAATATGCAAATTAGAGGAGTCGGAGTCGTGGAGTCGGAGTCTGAGTCGGTGGAATCCTAAACTGAGGAGTCGGAGTCGGTGGATTTTTGGACCGACTCCACAGCCCTGCTTATAAGCAGCCTGCAGGCTTTATAAAGCAGCAGAGGACTGTTTGGGAGTGAGTATTTCCCTTTGTGTGTTTGGTAAGTTTCAGAGCAGTTGGGGACAGGCTCCTGGTGGTGGCAGCTCCAGGGCTTGACTGCGCTCACATATGGTGTTACATGCTGGTTCTGGGGCCCCGGGCAGTGAGAGTTCCCGGGGCCCCAGGCTGGCTTGTGCACCATTGTTTTTAGCGTTTCAACCATATGGCTATATTGGAATGCATCCGCTCTTCCAGGAAAATCATGTTCCAACGGCATTGTTAATTAGTCAATTAGGGATCCTATGTGTTTTAAGTTAAGAAAAAAAAAATAGAGGCATACACCACACAACTGTTCAGCAAATAATCCATTCTGGTCTGTCGGACAAGGACGGGGGAGTAGACCAGACACGCAGATGGACAAAGCTGCATATTTAATAACGATCTCCTGTTAGCCAGAAGCAGTATTGAAGCTGCCACACTGACATGGCAGGAGGACAATACTTACAGCATCTGCCTTACAAATGGTATTGGCTATGTGCCGGCACAACATCTTTAGCCAATCCCCCTTCAGAGGTTCTTCTGTGGTCAGCTGGAAGCTAAATAGCTGGTTGGCCTGTTCAGTTGGAGGTCGCACAACCAATGCAAACGCATTGTGACATTCTGAAACATAGAAAGGAAAATTAATACAGTAACACCAGGAGATTACCGCACTCTCTTTGTAACCACAATATAGCTAGGTATAACAGGTTACTTGTATCTTGTGATGGTTTAACCAAATGATTTCTAAACTCAAAATGAGCAGCAGTGACACTGTGCATTATGTTTGCTAGTCACTTGCTGCGATGCAGAGTACTGAAGCATGAACACTTTAGTCACGGTCTGTAAATTAATATTTTTAAGTTTAGAACACCCTTTTAGCTGTGTAACCACGGCAAGTAATTACATAGTTATTAATGCTAATGCTCTGCACCATGCTGTTACTACAGCGCCATTACTGTAATGGCACATGGTCACATTGTACGGGCCTGCTGGGTCCAGACACAGGCGTTACTTAGAAAACTCATAAAGACCAGCTAAAAGTCACTTTCTTTAAAAACGTACATTTTTGGAGGTGCAGCCAATCAAAATTGACACTTAAGGTATAAAAGATTAAAAAATATGTATTAACCCCTTACAAGAATAAAGCAGTTACAAAAGATGTCTTTTCCTCTATTTACGTGGATTCCCATTAAAATGCAGATTGACCAGTACTAAATAGGCCTCCTACCCAAAGGACTACTGCAGTAGTGCATAACTGGGTGCAGAGCTTAGTATGTTTAAAAAGTGTACCTGAGATGTAAAGATAAGTTTTATACATACGAGCTTCCTCCCGCCCCCTCCGCACCTATCGCTCCCACGCCCTCTTCCTCAGCCTCCTCATTAGCCCGGTAGAAGCGCAGTTAGACTGGCCAGTCGGTGCAGACGCATTTCCCCAAACCCTCGTCTCGCTCCTGCAGCATTCTGTGCCTCCGCAGTGAGCCCTGACTGGCCAAGCTAACGGGACCTCTACTGGGCGAATGAGGAGGCGGAGGAGAAGGTGGGAGCGATCGATGTGGAGGGGGCTGGAGGAAGTCCCAGGTATGTATAAAACTTTTATATCTTTAAGTCTCAGATTTCCTTTAAGTACACATGAACAGAGCAATATGGAGACTGGCATATTTCCTTTAAACATCACCAGTTGCCAGGCTGTCCTGCTGATCTCCCGGCCTTCAGTAGTGTCTGAATCACACACCTAAAAGAAGCAGGTGGCTAATGCAGTCAGAAATACCTGATCTGCATATGCTTGTTCAGGGTCTGTGGCTGAAAGTATTTGAGGCAGAGGATTAGAACAGCCATGCATTGTGCATGGTTTAAAAGGAAAACAAAAACATGTCAGCCTCTATATTCTTCCATCTTCAGGTGTGCTTTAAGGATTCCCCAGATGTGCTGGAAAGGCACTCACTCACAGCTGCACTGTACCAGAGAACCTAAAAACTTCTTTAATACAATTGAGAATGTATATATACACACCGCCTAACATTTTCAATCTGCAAAACTTAAAATCGGAAGAGCTCAAAGCTAAATGTAGTTATTTTGGTTCCTAAATACATTCTAGCTAGTGACCCGGAGGCCGGTTTCACACGATTGACCTGTGGTTTTAGGCCTGGTTCACATTAGCGTTCGCTGTCAGGATCCGCCTGATCGGATCCGGACCGTATACTGTACAAACGGAACGTACGTTCCGCATAGCAATGCAAAGGCTATGCGGACGTTCACATCCGTACGTTCCGTACAGAACGGAGCCGGACTCCAGACAGTTTTCCAAAATGCGCGATTTTCCATGTCCGGTCATCCGGCCCACGCACCCGGGCCGGATCCTGACCCGAACATGCGGCCATGCTGTGTAATGAGAAACGGATGTTTCTCATCACACTGGCAATAGGACCGGATGCTTCCAGCACCGGTCCTATGCCACTTGGGGGGCCCGGACTACACACCGGTATCCCCCATGCTTGCGGTGCCTTTCTGGCACTGCAATGTATCTAGTTCCGGCTACTTTATTGTAGCCGGAACTGATACATTCCGGATCCGCAACTGGTGGCCACCCGTACGGTCTCTTTGCGGCCCCCGGACCCGGCCCCCCCGGACACTTGGACTCGAACCGCAAGTGTGAATGGGGCCTTAGCCGATCGCATAGCCAAAATAAATAAATAAATTTAAAAAAAAGATGGAATTTACTGAGGCATTGTGCGGTAATCTCCATTCTGTCTGCAGGCCAAGCAGGAAGTAATGCTCTCCAGCGCTCAATTCCTGTGGCCAGAATTTGAACTGCACAGAAGTGCATTGAAAAAATACGCCTCTGCACATGCACGCCGCAGCGCGAACACCAGAAATGTAAAAAAAGAGAAAAGCTGCGTCACCATAGACTTGCATTACTTTCGGTTCGCCGCACATGTTGCAGCAAATAGGGCACTTCCGGCTGAGCACATCGCACTGCGCGAGGTGTGAAAAGCCCCATAGACTTTCATTGGCGTAGCGTTGGCCTGCAGCAAAATAGGCCAACACAATGCGCCATTGTGAAAGGGGCCTGAAGTTAACTTGGGCAATGCATGCTGTGCAGGTCAAGAGAAACTATGAGGAGAACGTTCAGAAATCACTGCATGTCTGCATTTTTGGCAGTTCAAGAGACTGAAGCAAATTATTTTAACTGAGCTTCAAAGCTTCCCTGCTAATCAGCAAAGCTTTCCATGATAATAAGAAGGCTTGAAGAGTGAAGAGAGTGGCTTCCTCCCATCACTAGAGACTTCCTCCTGACAGGCCTGGAGACCATTTTACTTTACAGCTAGACCCATGTGAAGTGCTAAAGCTTCTGCCATGCAGTGGTCAGTTTTTATACCCCAAATTAATTTCAGGACCATTTTTTAAATCTTATGTTTTAAAGAGTAACTGTCAGGCTGCAAAAGCTAATTTAAACCTCTATTCTCCTGTGTTAAACAGTTTAGAAGGAAGTCAAAAAGGCAATACTGAAGTTAAAAATCTCTCTTACTGTGATGTGTGCTGACAGCAAGGCTCTGTATTCCCAAACCCATAAAAAGGACGAGAGGACGCATACCATACAGCAAAGCATTCTGGGGCCCTCCCCTCGACTGCTAGTGAGAAGTAGGCTCAAGTTACAACAGCATGTCCAGCTAACAGCACTGATAAATCTCCAGGTAGAGTACACTGCAGGAGTCCGCTATTGTTCCTAGCCACATGGCTAATTAATATTCACTGCACAGTACGGTTATTCAGTACGAGCTTTTCTGTGAGTGGAATCATCAGGAAGCAGGCAGGACATGACGACACATTTGGCTTCATACGAGACAGACAAACATGGAACCTGCCATGAGCTGTCAGGAGCATCATTCTCTGCATATACTATATAAAAATTCTGTGAAGTACAAACGTGGACAGTGAAATGCATATGTAATGTAAGTACAGCCAATATTTAGTTACTGATATATGTGTTTATTTTCTCTGAGACCTTATACCTAACAGCTCCTCTAAGTAAATGGTCTATTCAAGGCAACTGATGACTGGAAACTTTAGGGCTGGTACACAAGCCAATATTCACTTTAGTCAGGAGAATTATTCCCTTCTGATGAAAAGACGGATCAGAAATTACAGATTAATTATTCTTTAATTTGGTGAGAAGTTATCAGACATGCTGGTAAGCATATGTGCCTCCCACTTGTTAAGGGAGCAAACGTTATAGGACAATAAGCTTCTCAGCTGTTCCAAGGCGAGGCGTGTGTTATTCCCTCATTATCACAATTACAATAAGCAGATAAAAAGTCCAGAGTTCTTTTCAAGTGTGCTATTTGCATTTGGAATCTGGATCTCATCTTGAGAGTTGACAGCAACAAAGAGCTGTAGCTATCAGTGATGCAAACCATCATTAGGCTAAAAAAAACAAAAACAAACCCATCAGAGAGCTGGCAAAAACATAAGGGGTGTGTGTGTGGGGGGGGGGGGGGGGGGGGGCAACTGTGGTGGATGATCAAAGAATTAGTTCCCTGGCGAAGAAAATCCCCTTTACAATAGTTGGCCAGATCAAGAACACTCTCCAGGAGATAGGTGTATATGTGTAAAAGTCAACAATCAAGAGAAGACTTCACTAGAGTGAATACAGAGGGTTCACCACCATGTAAACCATTGGTGAACCTCAAAAACAGGAAGGCCAAATTAGAGTTTGCCAAAAAAAAAAATCTAAAAAAGCCTTCACAGTTCTGGAAGAACATCCTATGGACAAATGAGACCAAAATCATCTTGTACCAGAGTGATGGGAAGAGAAGAGTATGGACAAGGAAAGTAACTGCTCTTGACCCTAAGCATACCACCTCATCAGTGAAGCATGGTGGTGGTAGTGTCATGGCGTGGGCATGTATGGCTGCCAATGGAACTGTTTTTATTAATGTGACTGTATTTTGGTATTAAATAATGTGACTGCTGACAAAAAAAGCAGGATGAATTCAGAAGCGTTTTGGGGCAATATTATCTAGTCCTATTCAGCCAAATGCTTCAGAATTCATTGGAAGGCACTTCACAGTGCAGATGGACGATGACCCAAAGCATACTGCAAAAGCAACCAAAGAGTTTTCAAGGCAAAGAAGTGGAAAGTTATACAATGGCCAAGTCAGTCACCTGACCTGAATCCAAGGGTGCGTGCATTTCACTTGCTGAAGACAACATGCCCCCAAAACAAGCAGGGACTGAAGACAGTTGCAGTAGAGGCCTGGCAGAGCATCACCAGGGATGAAATCCAGTGCCTGGTGAAGTCTATGCGTTCCAGACTTCAGGCTGTAATTGACTGCAAAGGATTTGCAACCAAGTATTAAAAAGTGAACGTTTGATCATTATTATTGTGTCCCATTGCTCCCTTAACTAGTGGAAGGCACATATGCAAACTGTTGTAATTCCTACACCGTTCACCTGAATTGGATGTAAATTAAAGCGGACAGGCTGCATTTAACCACTTGCCGACCGCACGCTTATACCGTGCGTCGGCAAAGTGGCAGCTGCAGGACCAGCGACGCAGTACTACGTCGCCAGCTGCAGGCTGATTAATCAGGAAGCAGCCGCTCGCGCGAGCGGCTGCTTCCTGTCAAATCACGGCGGGGGGCTCCGTGAATAGCCTGCGGGCCGCAAATGGCGGCTCGCAGGCTAAATGTAAACACAAGCGGAAATAATCCGCTTTGTTTACATTGTACGGCGCTGCTGCGCAGCAGCGCCATAAGGCAGATCGGCGATCCCCGGCCAATCAGCGGCCGGGGATCGCCGCCATGTGACAGGGGACGTCCTGTCACAGGCTGCACAGGACAGATAGCGTCCTGTGCAGCCCCGATCACCGGGGGGGGACAGGTAGGAGAGGGAGGGGGGTGAATGTCGCCGCGGAGGGGGCTTTGAGGTGCCCCCCCCCGCCAGCCACACACAGGCAGGCGAGATCGGACCCCCCCAGCACATCATCCCCCTAGTGGGGAAAAAAGGGGGGTGATCTGATCTCTCTGCCTGCACTCTGATCTGTGCTGGGGGCTGTAGAGCCCACCCAGCACAGATCACATAATTCAATGCTGGTCCTTAAGGGGGGGTAAAGGGTGGGTCCTCAAGTGGTTAAAGCACATCATGTTAGTTTCATTTCAAATCCATTGTGGTTGTGTATAAAGCCAAACATGTTAGAATTGTGTTGATATCCCAATATTTATGGACCTGACTGTATGCCTTTATGTTGATTTGGCTGATGAAAAAGGTTTTAGTTCTTCAACATTGCCACTTGGCTGTATTTTGCACTAATAATATGCAGAACAGGTGACCTGACTCAAGTATGCCTCCAATCCCACAGACTGCATCCTTGTACTAGTTATGTGATGCAGACACTACTGATGCAAAAGATGAACACAACAGCCAGATTGATTGACATCTGAAGAAGGGAATAGAAGGTATTCATCTCACCACCGTTTTCTTTAAAGAGACATCCTTGTTCCCCCTGTTGTGAGGTATTAGGGCACACTTTCTTTAAAAAGTTACCTGTTCAGAACTTTAAGGTACGCTTAAAACGCAGGAAGCGGTTCCTATGTTTAAAATAGAATCTACTACCAAAGCACGGATCCATTCGATACGGAACACAGAGTCCCAACAGCATATTTTCATAGATAAGACGGCAAAATGTGTCCAATGAAAGCATATGAAAACAGACATTGTCCGTTCGCTACGCTAGTTGCCCATTGCCGCCTATCGCTCTCTTCTAAACAGCCCGGTGGCCAGCATTAGCATAGGAATTTCCATTGGACTGCAAAAGATCGATGAGAAGCCTCTGCAACAGGGAGAATTCTCATTGGTTCATTTTGGACCAATGAAAAAATTCTTTATGTTGCTAGGGAGAATTGGCCTGCTGCAGCTTATGGAGAGCCCCATGCTTATGCTGGCCTTTGGGCTGTTTAGAATGAACCGAGCGGCTGCGGAACAGGAGAGTGGCACTGCGTACGGGCAGACGTGGAACAGACTGGTGTGAACCGGCCCTTATCAAGATTCGCTTACTTTTGTCTCGGTTTTGTCTTTGGTATAATCAAAAAGAATAGTTTAAACCATCTCCAGGTATTTGTTTATGATTTAATTAATGTAAATGCAACATGCATTTACATTAACATGATTGCAGGCATCTGGAGAAGTAAATTTACTTGTAGGGGGTTTATTGACACTCAGTGTGTTTCCATATAATATCATTACTGCTCAGCATGTGTCAAAAAAAAATAAATAAAATAAATTCAAGGATAGCAGCCACAATGGAATTGTGGGCTAGCCTGGGCTAAAGCCTTCCTGTTGGTCCGTCCGTCCGTCCGTCCGTCCGTCCCCCCACCCAACAAAAAAAAAAAAAAATATTGCAGAAAGTTAGAAGTCTCAGTTATAAATATTCCAATTCCCAGTCATATGGTCATTTAGGAATTCATTATATGGCTTTCCCTTGAGGCTCTCACATGTGGCACTAGACTAATACGAGGATGTTAAACTGACCTTCAGTTTCTCGGATATCAAGAACTTTCTTTATCTGAGACAATGGCATCAAGATTATGTGCTTAAGAGATGCAGGTGGTCTTGTCTGGCCATGGGGACTCTTAAATGTACCAATGACTTTATGCCTCTTCCGTGCAATCTGCAAAAAAAGAAAATGCATTAGTTCCCTGTCCTATAGCCGGGTCAAAAACTATTACTGTACATGACTATAAGCTCTCAATCCCACTTTTGGGAAACTTTTTTTTTGTCCCAAAAATTCAGCTTTTATTAGTCAGGTCATGGGATATTTACAGTCTTCCAGGCATCTCTTCACTTGCAAGAGATCCAGGTTTCATAATCATTTCTTGGGCAACCACTTCCACAAAAGTCGGTGGGTCAGCTTATACTCGCGTATATACGGTACTTATTTAACAGTGTTAACCTGTCTACCATCTTCCGGTGAGACATTTTCAAGTAAAAAAAAAAAAAACCTGTGATAAAATTGTAAAATTTATAAATGAATGTGTATGCGTACCTGGAAGATTTTTTTCCAGAGTAAAATACACAAGAAATTACTTTTTCCCTATGGTGCTGTCACCTAAGTGTAGGTAATAAAAATCTTAACAGGTTTGGGACTCTTCTAATTGGGGATTCGCAGAGTTTGCTTTATTTTCAAAAAGTACTCACCAAATTGTAGTTGGCAGAAAAAAATTGTGCAAATGATTATGGAGTCTGGCTGGCATCTTTGTAACAGGATCCTTTCCAGGGAGTGCTCCCCTATGAATAGATGGACTAGTCCAAAACCTATCTGATCTTTGAGATTACTACCTACTGTAATATACAGTGTAACCCCCCAAAAAAGGTTACAAAATAATATTGCAGATTTCTTCATTTCTTAAAAATGGCCCCAAGAGGGAAGCACTGAGTATCTAGGCCTTTGGAACCCAACAGGCGCATGGGAGGGAGAGTAAGCGTCAGACAGGTCGCATAGACGGTTGCTAAATTATAAAATATGCAAATTAGGGGAATTTGCTGGAATTTTCCAGAGACCCCACTTGGCGAGTCAGAGAGCTACTGCGCGGAGAGACCAGGATGTAGCCGGAGGGAACAGGCTGAGAGGAGAGATAGGAGAGAGAGAAGGACTTACACCAGGAGCTGGTGGTGTGGAGCGGGCAGGTGGTGACACAGAGGTCGTAGCAGTCCCCCGGACAGTAGGAGGGGGACCCGGCTCCCATAGAGAGACCAGCGCATACCAGTATGGACAGCGGCAGGAGGTTGGACAGACCGAAGGCTGGAGGAGGCAGACCTTGCCCACATCAGAGCCATACCAGAGGCCACAGACAGATGAGTACAGGCCTGCGGGCCAACCCTAAGCCACCTAGTGTGTTTCAAAGTGGTGTTACTAGAGATTGTTCATATGAGAAAGCTTTCCACACACAGCGACATTGAACTTAGAGAAGATACTGTTAATGATAAGTACATTGCACGTTCAGGCCTAGGAGCTGCTGATAGACTGTCATAAGCCTCCCTAAAGTACCCGCATAGCTGACGCAGCCCCCACCAGCATTAAGGTCTGGTTGATAGAGACATTGCCCGTCAAGTCCGTTTCGAGTCAGGAGTTGTTGCAAGTTCTTCAATTGATGTGTTCTGCAGAGTTAAACAGGAGTGTGATATTTAAAGTGAACCTGACAGCATTACAGTGAGAGTGGAGGAGGCGTCACATTGCATCTTATGATATTAAAGTGTGCTGCAGGAGCAACCAGGTGATACCGGAGCAAGATATAGAGTTAAAGGGGAACTTCAGCCTAAACAAACATACTGTCATCAAGTTACATTAGTTACGTAATATAATCTCTTACCCACCCGGTTTTAAAAGAACTGGCAAATGTTTGTGATTCATGGGGGCTGCCATCTTTGTCATGGGGCAGCCATCTTTTTGGTTGAAAGGAGGTGACAAGGAGCAGGAGACACAGTTCCAACTATCCTGTGTCCTGATTACCCCTCCCAGCTGCACACGCTAGGCTTCAAATGTCAAATTCAAAATGTAAACAAACAAAAAAATTGCACCAAAACAGAACGAGAACAAAATCCGAAATCCCATCATGCTTTGCACAGCATCAGGGGAAAAAAGCCCAGGCAGTTTTCTTCTGTGCAGCTAAAAATGAGGCTTGTATAAGAGAAACAAAGTTCTGATGCTGTGAAACTGTTAAACACAATGCCTTTTCAGTGCTGCTGAGTCGATTTTTAGTCCGGAGGTTTACTTTAAAGAGTAACTGTCAGGCTGCAGAAGCTAATTTAAACCTCTATTCTCCTGTGTTAAACATTTTATAAGGAAGCCAGAAAGGCATTAGTGAAGATAAAAATCTCTCTTACCTTTGATGTGTGCTTATCAGCAAAGCTAATTAGACCCAAGAGGACGCAAGCCGCATACTATACTGCAAAGCATTCTGGGGCCCTCCCCTCGGCTGCTATTGAGACGTTACAGCAGCTTGTACTCAGTCCAGCACGTAGCACTGATAAATCTCCGGGCAGAGTACACTGCAGGAGTCAGCTATTGTTCCTAGCCACATGGCTCATTAATATTCACTGCACACTGTTATTCAGTACGAGCTTTTCTGTGATCAGGAAGCAGGCAGGACATGACGACACATTTGACAGAAAAACATGGAGCCTGCCATGAGCTGTCAGGAGCATCTATCTCTGCATATACTATATACAAATTCTGTGAAATCCAAACGTGGACAGTGAAATGCATATGTAATGTAAGTACAGCCAATCTTTAGCTACTGATATATGTGTTTATTTTCTCTGAGACCTTATACCTAACAGCTCCTCTTTAACAGATTTGGATTACAAGATTTGCATCAACGCTAATTCAGAGTTTGTTCCGCTTTAACAACAAAGTGCACTTAAAGGAATACTACTTTTTTTTTAATACTCTATATTAGTGCACACATCACCACTAGTGCTAGGGGCACTTTATTCACCCAGGTCTCTCTCTCGCTATCCCTGCTTAAAAATTAATTTCTCACACAGCTCATAGTAGTTTGGGTCACCCTGAGCTGCTTGGTTACTCTGTCACACAGCTCACAAATATATTTCACTGTGTCACTCACAGCATGCAGGAGACATGAGGAGAAATAGGCTGATCTGAGGTGGTAACAGGTAACTATATGAGCTGTAATATAACTAGCTATAACACTAGTCTGTGTTTACACTCAGACTGGCTGCCTGCTTGTGGTGATTCACTCCAGGCTGCATCCACTTTACAAGCTGCTGAGAGGGGCAGACCACTGTCTACAATTAGCATTATTAGTATCTTTATCACTCAAGAGAAGCAAAGATAATAAACACACATTGGTAGAATCTTTAACCCCTTACCACCCTATCAATAAGATTCTTTCAGCAAGGTGATAATTAAACTATAAACTGAGGAGTTGATTGCAACTCCCCTGTGCAGAGACATGGTCTAGCCCTCTGGGAGCCGTCAGTATTTAGATACATTTTGTACCCAACACTAACGCCAAAACTGACGGAGGATTTTACAGCTGAGAGGAACAGCTGTGTGAGGAATCAAATTGCTCCTAGTACTTGTCCTAATGTGTGCTACAACATACAGCATTTAAAAAAAATTGCATACATCGATAGTATTCCTTTAGGCCCCGTTCACACTTGCGTTTTGGCAAGTAAACGGACCGGATCCTGACCTGATCCTGATCAGAACCGTACGGTTCCGATCAGGACCGTTTGTATCAGGCATGCATCAGGCTGCCATCCAGATCCGTGGGCAAAATAGCGAAATTAAAAAAAAAAAATGTTGGGGTCAGCAGAAGGTGCACCTGTAGAATCAGGTTCCTCCGCTGTAGGCCTCACCTCCACCTCAGACATTCTGCCAAACAGCTCCAGCACGTCTGTCACTGCTGCTCCACTCCAGACATGCTTGGCCCATGTGTCCCCATCCGAAATGGCCGCTTGGATACGCATAGGAAGTGGGGTAGAACTTCAGGTTGTGTAGGCAGTGTGTTCTGTGCCTTCCGTTCCCCATTGGTTTCTGTGTTCCTGATGGTGCTGTCAGGCTCAGGTCTGGCTCCGGTGCGTCGGCCAGAGATCCGGACCCAAAAAATAGCGCATGTTGGAAAAGAGTCCGGATCCGATCCGGCTCCGTACTGTACGGAACGGACACGTGTGAACATCCGCATAGACTTTACATTGCTATGCGGAACGTACGTTCCGTTTGTACAGTATGCGGTCCGGATCAGATCCGGAAAATCCGGATAGCGAACGCTAATGTGAACTGGGCCTTAAACAGAGTCCTATTATAGTGGGAAGGTGTTGATGGTATGGAGGGGTGCATCGGTCACTTTATATTTTATTTTTCTTTAATTTTACTTTAACCCTTTTTGCTTATTTGCTTTATCTTTTATTTTGTTTGTTGTTTGGGGGAGCCCAATCCAGAGGGGAGGTATTCTGAGGAGAGTATCGAGTGCTACAAATACAACCTAAAGCAGGGGTGCCCACACTTTTTGGACTTGCAAGCTACTTTGAAAATTCCCGAGCTCGAGAGATCTACCAACATTTAACATAGCCAGGTATAGGTGCCCCCATATAGACAGCTAGGCATAGGTGCCCCCCACATATAGACAGCTAGGCATAGGTGCCCCCCACAGACAACTAGGCATAGGTGTCCCGCATATAGATAGCTAGGTGCCCCCCTCCCTCCACCAGACACCGTTCTCCTCCACATTGTCACCCTTCACTGACCATGCATGCTCAGCAGGGCATGGAGCACTGAAACCTCGGATTAGCGGCGACCAGCAGTGAAGAGGAGAGTGGAGGGTAACGGCATGTATACACAGGAAAAGCACTTCCTGTGTACGCGTCCTTATCCACCGCTCTCCTCTCCACTACGGATCACAGTTAATCCGAGGTCTCGGTGCTCCATGCCCTGCTGGGCATGCATGGGCAGTGAAGGGCATCCCGACAACGTGGTGGAGGAGGAGAACGGTGGACGGAGAAAAAGGGAGGCGGGCCAAGGAGGAAGGAGGTGGGCTGGGAAGGAAGGTGGGTGGGCAGGACGCGGCTCTCGCTTGCCGCGCCTCTTCCTATTGGCTGTGTGCTGCTCTGCATAGGGCAGCAGAGCAGCACAAATAGATGGTACTATCTACTGGTAGTTAGCGGCCGGCGATTCTTCGCGATCCACTGGTCAATCTTGACTGACCTAAAAAGACTATATAAGATCTTGGAGCAAGGTGAATGTCCTGATTGGACCAACCAACGAACTACTCAGTACCCGATTGCGAACTGTCACAAGTTTCCCCCAAGGTTTTGCAGAGCAATAGAACTTCAACTGAAGTTGCGAGAGACTGAGAACTGCTCCGATACTGGACTGAATTGCTCTGTAGACCAGTCCTATCCCCAGCCCACGCCCAACATCGGTACTGTGAATTGTACATGCTGTAAAGTGGTTGATTGTTGTATGAGAAGACCTATTGTAGCTCACTATAATTTCTGTGTAACTAACCGTTTCCTTCCGCTGCTTTTACCGGTGCACCGCCAGTGAAGACCAGAAGATTGTGTCATTTGACCTTTGATGTGCAAGGGAAGTGTACTTTGATAATTGATCGATTCCTTTCTACAGTGACCACTGTTAGGTCACAATGCCAGGTCAGTGTCTGGTAGATTCCACTCAGCCAAGTGCCTGGTGCTCACGGATCAAGCTGGTTACAACAGCAAGATATGAAAAAAGTAAGTTGTAGTGCATTTCACACTGGGACAAATGCATATCCCATTTGTATGTGTATACATGAAATTAAAATTTTACAATTTTTCCTAATTATGGTCCTTTAAATAAAAACACTGATTTGTACAAGACAAGAAATCTACCAAGGGTATTATTACCGAAGTCTACGGGCAAGTAGTAGCCAGATTCGTATGCTTATTATGTAGATAACATATTACTCTCTCTAAAGCTTTATGGAGATTAAAGCTTTCATTTTTCAGCACGACCTGGCACCTGCTCACAGTGCCAAAACCACTGGTAAATGGTATACTGACCATGGTATTACTGTGCTCAATTGGCCTGCCAACTCTACTGACCTGAACCCCATAGAGAATCTAGCAGTAGGAGAACAGAGGCGCCAGCAGGATAAAAGCGGATAAAAACTTTAAAATTTGCTGGGAGGAAGTGGTGGACTTCCCTCCATAAAGCAAACACGAAAGACTGTCTGAATAGTAGCAATCACATTTATTAAATAGTACCCCAAAAAAGTGCAACGCGTTTCGCAGGCCCAGCCCGCTTCATCAGGCAATAAACGTGGGGACAAAACAGAATTTCGGCATTAGCAGGTGTAGCGCCTCAGTGAAGCGCTTCACTGAGGCGCTACACCTGTTAATGCCGAAATTCTGTTAATGATGTTGCCTATTTCTACCTCAGGAAGTAGAGGCATGCACGGTGCAACTAGTTCTAGATACTTCAGTCAGTAGTTAGCTGGGAGGCGAGGTGCTTTAATTTCTTTTATTCTCATTTGACTCTCGGGCTTTTAGTATTGTCTCCATAAGAAAGTAGAGAACTAACATTTTTTTGTATGGATACAGTCACCGTAAGGGGGGCATTTTGGCGCAGAACTAGGAGCTTGAGCACATTTACAAATGCTGTAAAGTTTGACCAAGAGCACCGGCTACTTGGTGTGCTGCAGTCATTGGTATTTATTAGTTTATTTTAAAGTCTTCTTGCACATCTGTAAGAACTTTCTAGTATTCTGCACAAAGGATCATTATCCTGCTCCTGGGAGACTCAAATTAGTAAATGTCAGCTATCTAAGCCTTGCTTGGAATGCACACGCAGTTAGCAGTTGGTGTCCGTTTAGAAGTCTGAGAAGAGAAAGAGAAAAGCCAAGAAGTTGCTATAGCATCCAGACATCACTTCATCTAAATATGAAAATGTGCTGCTCTCTAACACTCCTTGCTTTCGTGATTTTCTTTTCAGCTACTTTATAAAGGTTGACCATGGCTTTGTAGAATAGTATCAGGTCTAGACTGCTGAACCTCCAGCAAAGGGCGATCTCTCCACTCACTCCTGGCATGTGGTGTTTCTGCCTACTTTCATCATAGGGTTATAAACAAGTTCTAAATACAGTATTCCTACAGAGAATCAGATGCTGCAGGAAATTAGGAAATTAACATTTCCCTCCTTTCCATTCTATATATTGAGGAAATACTCAACACAGAGTGTTTGAGGCAGGAAGCACACTTAACAGAATCGCAAATAATGTTAGTCTATGGGACGCACAAAAATCGCATTGTGATACGTTTTAAAACTGCACAGCAAGTTACTTCTTCCAGGATAACTTTACATGCAATTTGCATGCATTATCAGGCAGCACGGTGGCATAGTGGCACTATCTGTATGGAGTTTGAAGGTTCACTGTGTGGGTTTCCTCTGGCCATGTCAGTTTCCTCCCACATTCCAAAAACATACAGATAAGGTAATTGGCTTCCCTCTAAACTGGTCCTAAACTACAATACATACGCTACATGATACATAGACATAAGACTATGGTTAGGGATTAGATTGTGACCCCCTCTGGGGGACAGTACAGCTGTGTGGAAGAGGTCAGTGCTAAATAAATATTAAACTTATGGAAAATCAAAAATACATGCGATTTGCATGTTTTTGAAAAAAAAGGGGGGATTGGGGTGGTTGAACGCACATGGTTTTCCACACAGACGTGTGTGCTGCCATCCTTGAGCTTCTGTAGGCACACAGATGCAGAGCTTGTGTGCATCTATGAAAATGTTGCTTGATTAGTTTTCAAAACAAATTCAAGCAAATGTGAAAAGAGTTTGAGGAAAACAAGAAAAAAAAAAAGTAGTTTGATACCCCCTTACATAGAGGGAACGCTCTGGATCCCATAGAGCCCCCCCCCCCCCCCCGATCCCCTTTGCGTGCCATCGGGCCACTGCCGTCCCATGTTGAAATTCCGTGCCCTCAGGACTCCTAGGACGGCTTCTGAAGCACTTCCGTCCCCGAGTGCTTCCTTAAAGAGACTCTGTAACATTAAAAAGATCCCCTGGGGGGTACTCACCTCGGGTGGTGAGTACCTCCGGATCCTAATGAGGCTTCCCACGCCGTCCTCTGTCCCACAGGGGTCTCGCCGCAACCCTCCGAACAGCCGGCGACTGTGCCGACTGTCAGTTCAATATTTACCTTTGCTGGCTCCAGCGGGGGCGCTGTGGCTGCTTTCCTCTCCGAACTACACGGAAATACCCGATCTCATTCGGGTCCGCTCTACTGCGCAGGCGCAGGAAACTTGCGCCTGCGCAGTAGAGCAGATCCGACAGCGATCGGGGATTTCCGTGTAGTTCGGAGCCGACAGCCGTCAGAGCGCCTGCGCAGGAGCCAGGAAGGTAAATATTGACGTCACCGCTGCACGGACTCCACGGAGGGCTGCAGCGAGACCCCTGACGAATGGAGGACAGCGTGGGAAGCCTCATTAGGATCCGGAGGCTTCCCCCACCCGAGGTGAGTACCCCCCAGGGGATCTTTTCATGTTACAGATCCTCTTTAAGTACTGCTATTGTGTGAGCTGGGAGCCGCGCACGAGCAGTACAGATCAGCTAGTCCTTGGAAGTCTGCGGGGATGGGAGTATTGCCAAAGGCTGCTCAAAGAACTTTACCGGGGCCTAGCGGTGAAACGCGTGAGACCCGGGAAGGCTCTATTGGATCCACAGCTTTCCCTCAATGTGTCCAACTTTTTTTTTTTTTTTTTTGCAACTTGCTTCAGTATTACTTTAAAATATCTGGAATGAACACCAGACACTGTCCACTTCCTGCATCATAGAAAGTAACTGGTTGAAATCTTCTCAGAGATTCAGTCAGTGCAGATTCAGTCAGTGCATTTCCCTTTGCATTTTAAACAGGATTATGAAATTCAAGTAGCAAAAGCCACAGCCACACAATCTAGAACAAACTCCCTTAACCCACCTGCTTCTGGTCCAATAATCACAAGCCAATACAACTTCAACTTAACCACTTTGGCTCCCTTGTTAAGCAGATCTACGTCCCTGTAAACTTCACTTCAGGCTCAGGGGAATAGATATTCGTACTGTTTACTTACCGGCGCCACTCACTATCGCCGCCATCCTGTACCTCCTTGATTGGGGAATGGATAACAGCCGTTTCCATCCCCAATCACTGTGTCTGCAATGACTCAGAGCTCCCGGCAGCTCGAATTAAAAAAAAAAAAAGCTGACAGAAATAAATGCAAATACTTAGTTCTGTGTTATATTTCCCCATCACGGACAGTGTAGCACCATCTTGTGGCCGAAAAGTAAAAATACATCCAAATACATAGGAAATTTTATATTATTATTTGTTAACCCCATCCTCCCCTACCCCATAGTTACCAAAATCAAACACTAAACGGAAGAAAAAAAAAATGTTTTTTCCAAATAAACCATTATTGCCATGCATTGTACTAGGGACACAATTTAAATGTTGTAATAACAGGGACAAATGGGCAAATAAAATGTGTATGTTTCATCATCAATAGCACATTTTATTTCTAAACTACAATGGCTGAAGGCTGAGAAATGGTGCGTTTTCTCTCTTTTTTTTTCCTTCTGCTTTCTGGTAAAATACATAAAAATAAAATAATTGTTAGCAAAAAAGTGCTACCCAAAGAAAGCTGGTTTGTCCCGCAAAAAATATACAGATCATTTCAGTGTGATGTAGCAATAAAGTTGGCGAATGAATGGGAGGGAGCGTGATGTGAAAATTGCTTTGGTCCTGAAGGGGAAAAAAAAAAACCTGTGGTCCTGAATAGAATACAAACTGCAACCGAATTTGCATCAACAATAAATTTAGCATCTTACTCATCTTAAAAAAAAAAAAAAAAAAAAAAAAAAAAAAAGAAAAACCTTTTATTTCTGCTGTTAAAATACTGTTCTCAGGTGCACATACGTTTTAGATTTATGACCTCCAATTGTTATCAGGGAAAAATGTCCAGCAGTCCAATTACACTTGACCGCAAAATGTGTAAAGAGGTTATCTACAGTAAAAATTCAAGCTGTGCAGTTAGTACATAAAGCCTTCAACTCTAAGGCCTCTAGCACACTACATGCAATTCTGATTTTTTTTTTCTTTTTTCTTCTTTTTTTTTTTTTTTTATATACGATCCAATTTGATTCCAATAAAAAAAAAAAAACGCCTAACACCCACTCCTTAGTTTAGGACAGGGCTGTGGAGTTGGGAGTCGGAGATTTCACAAACTGAGGATTCGGATGATTTTGTACAAAATCCACAGTCCTGGTAAGTATTAGACTAAGGAGTCAGAGACGAGGAGTCAGAGCCATTTTGGGTACCCGGAGTTGGAGTTCTCATAAACTGAGGAGTCGGAAGATTTTTGTACCGACTCCACAGGCCTGGTTTAGGATAACAGACTCCTATTTTTAATATACAATATAAATGAGCAAGATGTAAAAAGGCTCTCAGACAGACATCTACTAGAACAGAGTTCGTCAGTCATTTGTTTCCATTGTCTTTGAAGTGGATTTGAGCTCAGAACTTCCGCTCTGCTCTCAAAGATTAGGCACAGTAAGAAAACAATCGGGGAAAATTTCTTTATTACAATGCACAGAAATCCACCCCCCCCCCCCCCCCCCCAAAAAAAAAAATCCTGAAAATTTACTGGATGAACTTTCGGGGAACAAATGAAGGGTTAAAGCATCTGTCTTTATGTACAGCCAGCACAGAGGCACAGTGAGTCATGCCTACTGATTACACACTTGTTACACTCAACTGTAGCTAAATAAAACAGCTCAGGACAGCCAATTTCTACAGCATTTCTATGTGGAATGAACACTTTTCAGTTTGTTCTTTGCAAGAGCTTGGGTCCACTTTAAAAGAACATAACCTATAATAAATGGAAAATGTGTTGCAGTGTAACAACATAGACATGGAAACCTGGAACCCTCCTTAGATATCATGCAGCTTGAATTTCTATTCTTTCATGACTTTAGCCATCTTTAAATGACTGATCAGCAATGTGCTAAGAAATTAAACAAGGCAGCTTCTGCAGCCAGACAAAGAAAAGAGAAAGTCAGAGCTATATGATTATGGAGAGGTGTATTAGAATTATTACAATGTCCATTCATGGCAAGAGAACAATCCTAAAGAAAGTTCTTGACAGTACCATCTTAATGATTAGGCTTTTACTTTGCCTGTTCTATTTATGTTTTTTAAATAGTATTACAGAACGCTTTTAACAATGAAGCAGAAAATTACCTCATTTTTCATCTGCCAACCTACAGATATTTGACCTTCTATCCTTGTTACAGATACAGATAATCAATTTATAACAGCATGCAGTGATAATTTTTTTCCGCTTACAATCCCCTGGGCCCAGCACATTTCAGAGTATTTCAAGCATGAAAGTGTGACAGTTCCTCCACATTCATCTAAATGTAAAGCGATACGTTCTGAATTTCCAAAGAAGCCTTCCTTCCATTTAAGTGTTCCTAGCAAACCTCCCTACAATTCTTCAGATGTTAATATTCAATATAGTCTCACCTCAAGGCAATCGTTAAACAGGAAGAGCGTGACTTGCTCTCCTCTGTCACACAGGTCCTCCCCCAGAGCCACTGTTTCCACTCTCTGTACCAGCATCCTGTGTGATGATAACAGGTTTGCCTACCAGAAAAATAATAATCACAAGGTTACACCGCAGATTGCTGAAAAAAACAAAACAACAGCATCAACTACCACAACAAACTAGGCCTAATCTAATGGGCACTAACTGCAAGAGTTTCATTAATTTCCACAACCATATGTTTTGAATTCTACATTTATTATCCTAGCGAATACTTACAGGACATCCATCCACTTCATAAACCACATCAAAGATCTGCCTCTGCCCTTCAGTTTTCCTTTTATCTTCATTAATGTGACTGGAAAATTGGGGGGAAAAAAAAGCTAAATTATCTCATCACTCCACAAACAACTTAACGCCATTTAGTCAAATACTGTGCAAAAAAGGCTGATTAGAAATAATCATAAAAGCTTGGACTCTCTGAAAGGAACAAATTAGTGGTCTCATGTCAATATGAAGTAGTTTGTTTATCTGACTTCCTCATTGAAGATGAAGCAAAAAAAAAATAAATAAATAAATAGCCAGTGAAAAGAAAAAAGAAAATATAGCCAAGATGATAGTTTGGTCACAAGTTGAATTCAAAACAAAAATGTTAAAGAGACACCAAAGCGAGGGAAAAAAAAATGACATAATGAATTGGTTGTTTAGTACAGATAATTACTAGAAGATTAGTAGCAAAGAAAATATTCTCCTTTTTATTTTCAGTTATATAGTGTGTTTTATAAAAATGCATCATTCTTTAATATTTACAGTTTCCACACTACTCAGCATTCTAAATGATTTTTTCAGAGCAGTCTTGTGAACTATTGACCTGTCCTCTGGCAGAGAAAAAGAAAATTCTTCACTGACAGTTGAGATAAACTTTAGAAGACAGACCTCTCTGCTACTTTGAAAGTGGTGGAGCTTAATGGCTTTTTTGCATAGAGATAAAAACTGGAGTTTAACTCTTCCTGTACGGGAAACAAATTAGACATGTCTTTTTCGCTTCAGTGTCTCTTTAAAGGGAATGTGAAGTGAAAATAAACTTATGAGATAACGAATTGTGTGTGTAGTACAGCTAACAAATAGATCAGTAGCAAAGAGTCTCATTGTTTCCAGTACAGGAGAATTTAAGGAGCTTCAGTTATCTATGCCATAGAGCTTCTCTGAGTTCTCCCACCCAACTTGGGTCAAAGACAAAGCAGTTTTCTGAAGCACTTATACATCAAAGAAAAAGTGACAGTTTAAGATAAGGTTCAACTGCAGGGAAGTTTCAAGGGTAATTCGCACTGCTTCATAGTTCAAAATATAGAATGTAGTTTGTAAACTGCAAATATGAAAGAATTATGCAATGTTATAAACAAAAGCTATATAACTGAAAATGAGACTTCTACTAATGTTCTATTAATTATCTGTACTTCATCATAAACTCGGTATTTTTATTTTTTTTTTTTTATTTTTGCTTCAGTGTCACTAAGAAACAAAAAAAACAAAAAGTGAGCTGACGGACTCACATATGTACAGGAGAGTACAGAAAATAATATTAATATCAAGATGCGAATAAGCAGGGAACAACATTCACCTTTAGAATGAATTCAGTCCGACTTGGAATGTTATCCTTCAGAACAGCTTCAGTGCTTGGAATGCTGCCAAACACTGAACTTTGTGTGGAGGGATATTACACATTTCATGAAAAACCTTTGGCTATCAAAGTGATGAAGGAGCTGTATCTACTGTAAGTCTTACACTCTTACAGGATTCGGTTTAGTGTGAATGGAGAAGCCATGGAAAGCACCAGCATTGTATGTAAGCAATGTACTCTGCACCACCACAGACATTGAGCACTCAAAAAAGGCCTTGGATTTTCACGCAAAGCAGCTGTCGACAAAGGCAGATTGTAACGCTGCTGCAATTGGTACACACACACACACACACACACACACACACTTGGGAGTGCCAAAGCCCATTGTCTTTCTTCATACACATCAACCCTCCCCCCCCCCCCCCCCCCCCAATGTGTTAAGGTGTCCATACATTTATCCTGTACGATCGACCATCCGACTCAATAATTTTATCAAATCGGATAAAAATTTGTGCCGCAACAAGCGTGCCCGATCAACGACTCGACCAGTTTAGGTTTATTTATTTGATTGGGCATGCTGGGAAATCTCAGGTTGACGTGGTTGATCAGATGTGCCCCAAATGTTAATGTGCATTAAAATTTCACCTGTTCTTGCTGCCACGAGTGCCCAGCAGCTCCTGATTTCCCATTCCACGTGGCTGCCGCATATAGCATGTGGCACATGTAAGACGTCACACACAGCTAGGCGGCATCACGAGGCCGATTCCCAAGAGATTTCATGCTTAAATCAATTCAGGAATCGGCCTGCAGTGTACGGGCAGCCAACAGACCTTTCACAGATTCGATCTGAGAGATTTGCCTCTGGGCAGATCGGTAGATATAAGGGCATCTTAAGTGGTGCTAAGAATAGATAGCATTCAAAAAAAAAAAAAAAAAAAATTCTAAAAATGAATTTTGACTTTTCCTCTTTGGATAAATCAACCTTAACCATGTAAGCCTTCTGGACGTAGAGGCCAAGTCCAAAAGGCCATGTGCGCTCCCGCAGTCGATCGCACATGCACGCGCGCTCCTGGGCCACGGTTCGTTAGTCCAGGGATCAATGACTCATGACTTGGTGCCCGATCATTAATCCATTTTCTCGGCAGAAAAAGTCTGCTTCTCTCGGAAGCCTCGCTCTTTCTGCCTCTTACGCCCCCCCTACGTCCCTCTAAGCGTACATTTTACACTTAAGAGTGACGTCATGTAAACAAACTCATGGTTGCAATCTTGTGGCCAAATCGTAAAAAACTTACATCCCCCCCCCCCCCCCCAAAAAAAAAAAAAAAAAAAAAAACACATTTCCCCTCCCAAATAAAAGGTTTAATAAAAAAAATAAAAAACAATAAAAAGAAAAAAGTAAATAATTACCTAAGGGTCTAAGCCTTTTAAATATCCATGTAAAGATGATATATATTTTTATTTTTTTTTTTAATTATAAGCTTGTAAATAGTGATGGATGCAAAACGGAAAAAATGCACTTTTAATTCCAAATAAAATATTGTCGCCATACATTGTGATAGGGACATAATTTAAACTGTGTAATACCCAGGACTATTAGGCAAATACAATATGTGGGCTTTAATAATGGAGGCATGTATTTTAAAACTATAAATGGCTGAAAAGTGAGAAATAATGAATGTTTTCCAGTTTTTTTTCTGATACTTCCTTTTAAAATGCATTTGCAGTAAAGTAGCTCTTAGCAAAATGTACCACCCAAAGAAAGCCTAATTGGTGGCGGGAAAAACAAAATATAGATCAGTTCATTGTGATAAGTAGTGATAAAGTTATTGGCAAATGAATGGGAGGTGAAAATTGCCCGGATGCTTAAAGTGAAACACGACTGAAAGCGGAAGTGGTTAAAGGACCTCTAAACATGTTCCCTCCACCCCCCCCCCCCCACTTTAATATTGTTTAATTACTGGTGCTGTGACTAGCAAACAGCACCATCCTCCCCACTCCTGTGCCCCCTGTAGTCCCCGTTCTGCTCAGTTATAATCTTCGACTGAGGCAGAACGTCAAATATGTGCAGGGAGAAAGTGACAGTTCTTCCTCCCCCTCTGCTCGTGTACAATTCATCCCCCTCCACCTGCCGCTATAGTTTCCTTATGATTTACTGCACACAGCACGTTGTAGAGCTGCGCGGTGTGCGATTGTGTGATATTTTAAGTTAGATATCCTTCTGACCCAAAATATCACACGATCGCATACAGTGCATCTCCCCTGCACGCTGCATTCAGTAAATCATAAGGGAACCATAGCGGCAGGTGGAGGGGGATGAATTATACACGAGCAGAGGGGGGGGGGGGGGGAAGAACTGTCACTTCCTCGCCGCACATATTTTATGTCTGAACGGGGCCGCAGGGGGTGTGCTAGTCACACAGCACCAGTAATAAAACATTTTAAAAGTATCGAGGACCAAGTACCAGGTCAGGGGTACTTTAAGAAGTCGGTTTCCCACTGCGTGTGATTCCACTGCGCTTGCCAATCGCCGGCGATCAGCAAATTGATGGTGTAGTGTCTCCCTATGGGAGCATTCACAGTGTGTTTGAAAAATTGTGTTGATTTCTTTTGTGAAACAGATTTTACACCCAATACAGGACTAAGATTAATTGTATTCTCTGTATGTGCACTCATATTTTCTTTCTTCCAGGATTTTCATTATTTTTTTTTATTATTCATTTAGCCTAAATTTAATGTCATTTAGAAGAAAGCAGATAAGGGAATCTGGCACTTGAGGCTACAGTGAATTAGACCTTGTAGTGTAGTATCCTCTAAATTATCCTTTGTATAGCTACTATGCCTATAAAAGGCAACAATTTGCATCTACTGAGAGTGCATATCAGCTTCTCAAATTCTGCTACAGAGAATGAAACACATTTATCTGTATTCCAATGTGTTTGTAGATCCATGCTCATAGATAAGAAACAAAGTGAATAGCCAACTATAAAGATATACCGAATTTGGGGACTGGTTCCAAACTCTATCAACAGTTTATTCCATATTATGAGCTTAACCCTTTTCATTCTTGTGGGACTCTCTTCCTCTGCTTGTTTTGATGCCACCATCTTGTACCTGCATGTATTGGGTCCCAGCTTGATGATGTCATCAAGTCTGTACCCACTATACGTTATGCAAGGGGACAACTCTCCTGAGTGCCCCTGAGGAAGCTACTGTAGCAAAACCAGTAGTGCGAGCCGGATATCATCAAGGCAGCATTGGTGTTTAACAATTGTATTTTTCATTGGGTCCCTTTGATACAGAACCTGCACGTCAGTAACTTGCTTAATTGTATTTTTTTTTATTGTACTCTTTTCCCCTTTCTTTTGAATGTGATGCAAGTGCTTTCGGAAAGTATTTACAGGGCATCACTTTTTCCACATTTTATGTTGCAGCCTTATTACAGAAAAAAATCCCCCCCCCCCCCCCCCCCCCCCCCGCCCCTCAGAATTCTACACAACACCCCACTTGAACTTTTGGCAATTTTTTTTTTATTTTTTTTAACAAGACAAATAACATGTACACAAGTATTCACAGCCTTTACTCAATACGTTGTTCATGCACCTTTGGCAGCAATTACAGCCTCAAGTCTATTTGAATATCATGCCACAAGCTTGGCACACTTATCCTTAGCCAGTTTCACTCATTCCTCTTTGCAGCACCTCTCAAGCTCCATCAGGTTGGATGGGAATAGTCAGTGCACAGCCAGCCATATTAAAGGAGTCATCAAGCAAATAGTAAAGCCGATTTACTTACCTGGGCCTTTCTCCAGCCCCTTGCAGCTGTCTGTCCCATGCTGACAGCACGGTTTGCAGCCGCCGGCCCAGCGTGAAGCGCCGCTGTCAATCAAGCCCACATTGTCTGTGGCATACTGTGCAGATGCAGAACTACTGCGCCTGTGCAGTTTGCCGAGGGCTTGATTGACAGCGGCGCTTCACGCAGGTGCAGTAAGGACAACCTCGAGATCGTCTGGCCTGCGGCTGCATACGGAGCTGTCAGCATGGGATAGAAAGCTGCAGAGGGCTGGAGAAAGCCCCAAGTAAATCGGCTTTACTATTATTTGCCTGATGACTCCTTTATGATCTCTCCAGAGATGTTCAATCAGATTAAAGTGTGGGCTCTGGCTGGGCCGCTCAAATAAATTCACAGAGTTGTTCTGAGGCCACTCATTTGAACTCTTGACTGTGTGCTTAGAGTCTGTGTCCTGATGAAAGATGAACCATTACCCCAGTCTGAGGTCAACAATGACCTAGAGCAGGTTTTCATCCAGGATGTCTCTGTACATTGCTGCAGTCATCTTTCCCCTTTACTCCGACTAGTCTTCCAGTTCCTGATGCTAAAAAAAAAACATCCCCACAGCATGTTGCTGCCACCAACATGCTTTACTGTAGGGATGGTATTGGCCTAGTGATGAGTGGTGCCTGGTTTCCTCCAATCGTGACGCCTGGCATTAACAGCAAAGAGTTCAATCTTTGTCTCATCAGACCAGAGAATTTTATTTCTCATGGTCGGAGTAATTTATGTGCCCATTAGTAAAAGGCACATGGCAGCCTGCCTGTAATTTTCCAAGGAGTGGCTTCTGTCTGGCTACTCTGCAGCAACCCACCAATCAGACCTGTATGGTACAGATGTTTGTCCTTCTGTAAGGTTCTCTCTACACAGAGTAATTCTGGAGCTCTGACAGAGTGACCATGGAGTTCTTAATCACCTCCCTGAATAAGTCCTGGTGATTTTGACCTTCTTCCACTTACGGATTATGGAGGCCACTATGCTCATTGGGACCTTCAAAGCAGTAGAATTTCTTCTGTAACCTTCCCAGATTTGTGCCGAGACAATCCTGTCTCCGAGGTCTACACACAATTCCTTGACTTCATGCTTGGTTTGTGCACATGAAATGTCAACTGTGGGATCTTATATAGACAGGTGTGTGCCTTTCCAAATCATGTCCAATCAACTTAATTTACTGCAGAAGTTTGTGGGGCATTCATCCTAATGCTTAAAGAGACACTGAAGCGAAAAAAAATATATGATATAATGAATTGGTTGTGTACTATGAATAATTACTAGAAGATTAGCAGCAAAGAAAATATTCTCATATTTTTATTTTCAGGTATATAGTGTTTTTTCTAACATTGCATCACTCTATAATATGTGCAGATTACACAGCACTCAGCATTCAAAATGATTCTTTCAGAGCAGTCTGTGAAGTAATGACCTCTCCTCTAGCAGAGGAAAATTAAACAGTTCAATTACAGTTGAGATAATAAAAGTCAGATAACAGCCCTCTCCACGACTAAATAGGGCTGGTTCAGACGGGCGTTTTTGTGGCGTTTAACGCAGCGTTTCAGACGCAGCGTTTTTTGGGATCTACTGCCATCCCATGCAAGTGAATGGGAGCATTTAGAGCTGGCTTTTGCAGGCTTTCATGAAAGCGTGGCAGTAGATCCCAGCGTTGCGTCTAGTCTCAAAAGCAACATGCTGCTTTCAGAGGCGGTAAACAATAGCAGAGACCAGAACTGCTAGCCTTGAACGCTTCCCAAAAGCCTTCAAAAGCTAGCTTTTAAACGCTGGCGTTTGAACGCAATGCCAAGCAAAAGCTCAGCAGACGCCCGTGTGAACCAGCCTTAAGGGCTGGTTCAGACGGACGTTTGGAGGCGTTGCGTTTGCTGGCGTCGCGTTCAGCAGCGTTCGTGTGCGTTTGGATGCGGTCGCGTTTTTTCTTCCCCTAGGGGGACATTAGCCGTCGCGGTTAACCTCCCCTGGAAGCTACATGTAGCTTCCAGGGGCTCCTTGAACGCCAGAGAAAATCGGGACCCAAACGCAGCGTTTGTGTAAACGCGCTTGAAAGCTTGGTACAAACGCTCCCATTCACTTGAATGGGAGTGTTTAACACCAAGCCCTGAACGCTGGCTGTAAACGCTCTGCAAACGTCCGTCTGAACCAGCCAGTCGGAGAGCTTAATAGCTTTTTTGCATAGAGATAACTGGAGTTTCTCAACTCTTCCTGTACTGGAAACAATTAGACTGATGTATCTGATCTTAATGTTTTTTTTTCTTAGCTGTATTACACATACAAATAATAGCATCATTTTTTTTTTCGCTTCAGTGTCTCTTTAAGACCTTAAAACCTAGGTCTGACAGGTTTCAGTAAGCCTCTGATTTATGGTGAAAAGGTTTCACAACAACATCTTGCATCCCTTCCCAAGAGTGCGAGCTAAAGAAATAGTATAGCATTCATGCAAAATTGCTCAACTTTCTATATTCATAGCCATACCCCACTGGTGGTGATTTGCCACCAATAGGGATGGTTGGAAATGCAGATTTCCAAATGCAACGGAACTATGCATTCTCACAAGTGTCTTTCCAATTTCTGCGGAATTCCACAGATGGATTTTTCTTGCCTTTTTTGATGAAGAAGAAATGAAAAACAAAAACACAAAAAAAACAAAACGTTTAATATGGTATTTTGCCGATGAACCAATTATGCGTACAACCACAGTACACTTCTGAATTCTGACTCTGATTGGCCTAATACTTCCTAGTCTAGTGACTGGCCTACAATTTCCAAGTCTCCGTAATGCAGTATTGCAATTTCCACATATCACTTTCCACTGCAGAAAGCAGATTTCCAATTACAAACTCAGAAATCAGCTCATTCCTACCCATCAACGAATGATGGAGAAAGTATATCCCCACAGGTGCGTATAATAAAGGAGTTAGTGGGAGTTAGACTAGAGATACTAAGATGCTGGAAATATGAAATGTGTGCAGACATCCGGGTTAGAGCCTGAGTCTAGTGAGATTTTGTCTGCATTTTTAATCTGTAACTTTGATGCGTTACTGAAAAGCATACAGAGGCTTACTAGTGTGCTCAGGCCATGAGTCCATGACACAAAAAGATGAGCATTCAGTCCCAGGTACAAATCTGTATACTGTTTCTACAGCTTCCAGCAAAATTAGTTTTCATTTTTTTATTGGCATTAAAAGGTTATAGCCATTGCAGATGTAAATAATTTAGCACTTAAATGCCATTAAAAAAAGAAAGATGCATTTTTCAGTTTTATGGCAACTAGGTTTTTAATTTGTAGACAGGAACGGGCAGTACTTAAGTAAACTGTAAGAAATCATAAAGTGGTACATTATATTTATTGTAATCCTGAAGCCAGCATCAACCCTTTTTTTCTTAACATATCTAGAATGTACAATGGAAACCAAATATATAAATTACATTTACACTGCTCCACTTTTTTACGTTTGAAAATCCACAAGCCGGAACCTTCAACATTTTCCAGGTCATCGCATAGCGTCCATTTCATTATGCATGCACAGTTTGGGTGAGCACATGCGCAGTTGGGCTCAAATAGACCCACACGGCTGCAAAGGGTGTTGAGTAGGTGGAGAATGGTCAGAGCCACAGGGACCAGCCCTGCCTGTCCCTTAACAGTATTCTATCGTGTCGTGTGTATACTTTCACTGCTGCTTTTGTAGACTTCGGGGCTCAAACACGACCAGGAAAAGTACAAAGCTGTATGTGAGTCACATAACTTATTCTTTAGTTTGTAAATAAAAATGGCTTCAAGAATACTTCCAATCTATAGAAATTGCAAATGTTCCAAAACCACAGTAACCACTCAGCATTTAATCCATTTACTTACGTCATAACTTCTTTTAAAGATTCTATGGCCCTCTCAAGCTGTACTTTATCTGGATTGTCATCTGTGGTGTGTTTTTTAAGGTCTACAACATGAACAGAAACAGTATCACAGGCATGGAGACACTATGAGGGATAAGATATTCTTTATTATAAAAAAAAAAAAAAATATTCTATGTATGATGTAAACTGCTTCATTGATCTTGATACACGACTTTCATTCATCAATTTTTTCTTATCTAATCTACGGTATTCACTTGTGAAGCAATCAGGGATGCAGAGGCTGCGACTGCATCAATCCACCTAATCCACTAGTGGTGCACCTTTAATTGCTGCATTAGCTCTTCATTAGTGCTATAGTGGCAATAATCCCCATGTGCTTTGAGTAGTGGTAATTAAACGGTTTTCTCTCCCCTGCCTATACCTCCCTGAGGCTAGGAACCCACTCGGAGCGATTTGCGATTTAAAAACTTTTGCTAATGTAATGCTATGGGAGTGATCCCACTTAAGCGATGTGATTTTATAAAATCCCCTATAGCATTGCATTAGCTTTTTCAAATCGCTAGCGATTAGAAATTGCTCCTAGCGGGTTTCTAGCCTGATACTGCAGCAGTCTTTAGAAGGTTGTAGTGCTCCGTAGGAGTTATGTATGAAGTGCATGAGGGTGCCCAAAGTAAAAAACTTGGGGCTCACAGCTCCTTAGCTACACCAATTATTAAAACCACTTAATGTATACCAACCTTAAGAGACAAGTCTACTCTGAAGACCCATATTCTCTATACACAAAAAAACTGTTTTGAGGCTCCAAGAGTCAGGCCACGTTCACACTGCACGCGTTGCCATCTGGATTTTGGCAACGCATGCAGGAGCCCAACACGCAGGACATCAGAAAGTGCATAGACTGCACTGTCTGATGTTCACACTGCATGCGTTCCAGACCAGTGCGGTCCGAGAACGCATGCTGCATGCATTTTTTAACAAACCGCAAGGCTGACCCTTTCACTTTCAGTAAATGGGATCAGCCACGCAACACATACAAACGAAGATGGCGTGCGTTCGTACGCATTGCGTTCCGAACGCACGGGCATCCGCGTTTGCTGAGGTGAACAATACCTCAGACTTTTTTTTTTATCATAACTTACGTTTATTGTAACAAGATAAATAGTGAAAGACTAAACAGCTTGGGTGGAATGGTGGATTGGGTGGCACAGTAAATGTCCAGGATAAAATCTCGACCAGGAACCTATCTGCATGGAATCTTTAGGTTCTCCCTGTTAAGGGAACCAGAGACGAGCACCCTTGTGTATTTTACCATATATATCAGTAAGAACATTAGAGAACACACTTACCATGCTCTCTGTTTCGTCCTCACTGCTAAAAGTGTCTGTTATCAGCTGTGATGAGAATCCCGGACTGAGTCTGGCTTTGCAGGGAATAATTATAGAGTCATTATAGCAGAGCCACAAAGGGGCAGGCTTGGCCTTGAAGACACCAGAGAAGACAGACTCGGCTATAATCTTTCCGTAGCAAAGCTAGACTGAGTGCTCAGTCGGGGTTTCTTATCAGAGGTGATAACAGTCAGATTAAACAGAGAACAATGAAAAAAAAGAGCAGATTAGGTGTTTACTGTCATGTTCACACTGATTTATAAGGTAAAATACAAGAGGGTGCTTCATCTCTGGTTCTATTTAAGTGTGGTTTTCCTCCATGAACACCTGTTTCCTCAAATGTCCAAAAAACATAATTAAGACACTGAAGTGAATACATTTTGCCACTTTTACCTTGTAATTTGCTTCAGTAGTCTCTGCAGGAGTAAACCGCCGCAAAACGATGCTTTAGAGACACCCCCCCCCCCCCCCCCCCAAATCCTCAGGCAAACATCCACAACCAACTTGGTCGTGGATTCTGCTGCCCTGAGAGGCAGAGCTTTCAGCTGCAGCTCTGGCTCTCCTGGTGTCAATCGCAGTGCGGATCTCCGCCTCTCCCCGCCCATATCTCTATGAAGGAAGTGAGAGGGGTAGGGAGAGGCAGCAATCCGCCACGATTGACATCAGTCAGAGCTGCAGCTGAAAGCTCTGCCTCTGAGGAAGCGCTGCCCGGATTGTTACATTATGCTGGCAGTTGGACTGTGCCACTGCTGTCCAGGGAGTGATTTGGGAAATAAAAGATAATTCTGAAAAAAGTTGAAAAGTCAGAATAATACCACCAAATGTGACTGCGGCATAGGAGAAAAAGTAGATTATGGGAACCTCTAGCAGCCTTTTCTAAGCGCTTGTGATTTTAAACGCTCTTGTTAATGCTATGGGTGATTTTTTATAAAATCCCATAGCTCAAGTGCAAATACACCCATAGCATTACATTAGCAAGGGCTTTTCAAATCACAAGTACTTAGAAATGGCTTAGCAATGTACGGCTAGTGGGTTCCAGGCCTAAGGTAACAATGTGCATGTGTCAGGGGAAATACTAGTCTTTCTAATGTACTAGTAACAAAATAAATGCAAATAGAAATTTAAAATGATGAGTCTGAATACTAAGTAGTAATGTAATGTATAGCATAGGTTTATAGAAAAAAATAAAAATAAAAGAATAAAATAAAAAAGGACTGATTTAGTATGAAAGTGGCACAAAACAGCTTACCATTTATAAGGAGAGCAACACTAGGTAACCTTTGAACAGGTCGGATTAACAGTTCAACTAATGTTTGCCTCCCGCATTCTGGTTTTGATTGATTAATCTAAGAAAAGAAAAGGAAAAAACACCTGCTGATTACTACAAAGATAGATGTAAGCAATGCAGAACAAACCTCACACCAATAATTATGAATTGAGTCTTACATTTTGTTTTTGCCAGTTCATTAATTGACCTCGGGGACCTGTACATGTGACAGATTCTCAGCTGACACTACCCAAAACAACTGCTTCGGCTGAGTGCCATCTAGCATGACTAAGGCCCAGTGCACACCAAAAACCTCTAGCAGATCCTCAAAACGCTAGAGGTTTTTGAAGCAGATTTCAGAGCGATTCTAGGCATGTTTAGAGACGTTTTCTAAACATGCCTAGCATTTTTTGGAGTGTTTTTGTGTAGCATATTACAAATATTGTTACAGTAAAGTTGTTACTGAACAGCTTCTGTAACAAAAATGCAGTTTTCCACTTTCCTATACTTAAACATTGAGGCAGAAACGCCTCAGAAATCTAAAAATGCTGCAGCCCCCGAGTTTGCGTTTGTGGAAAAAATGACCTGCTCTGGTGTACAACATCCCATTCACTTTCATTAGCCAAGCGGTTTTCCCCCAGCAAGCATTTTTTAAATCTCTCAAGAACCGCTCTGGTGTGCACCAGCCCTCAGATTCTTGCTGGGACAACAGTAAGGGCCGGTTCACATTTAATGCAAACTGGACGCCATGGACAATAGGCTCCATCCACTAACCATTAACTACTTTGGCCTCCTAGACGTACTAGCTACGCCCAGGAGGCCATGTGCGCTGCCGCGCGCCCCCACGGCCGATCGCGCGCGTGCACGCGTACTCCCGGCTCGCTAGCGAGGCAATCAGTGAATCAGGTTATGGAGCCCGATCACTGATTGCTCTCCCCCCGAGAAAAACCGTCAGCTTCACACGGAAGCTGAGGTTTTTCTGTTCCTATTTCCCCCGACGTCACTCTAAGCGTCCGTGTTATGCTTAAAGTGACGTCATTGTAAACAAACTCATGGCAGCTATCTTGTGGCCAAAAAGCTAACTGCAGGAAAATGCAAAAAAAAAATTAAAAAATAGACCAATATGTCCTAAAAAAAATTGATTTGCATCCCACCCTCCCAAAAATACCCACATAAAATGTTTAATAATAATACAAAAAATTACAATTAAAAAAAAAAACAAATATTTACCTAAGGGTCTAAACTTTTTAAATATCTATGTAAACATGAAATATTTATATATTTTTTTTAATTATAAGCTTGTAAATAGTGATGGATGCAAAACGGAAAAAATGCACTTTTATTTCCAAGTAAAATATTGTCGCCATACATTGTGATAGGGACAATTTAAACGGTATAATAACCGGGAGAAATGGGCACATACAATACGTGAGTTTTAATTGTGGAGGCATGTGGTATTTTAAAACTATAATGGCCAAAAACTGAGAAATAATGCATTTTTTATGTTTTTTCCTTATTCTTCCTGTTAAAATGCATTTACAGTAAAGTGGCTCTTAGCAAAATGTACCCCCCCCCCCCCCCCCCAAAGAAAGCCTAATTGGTGGCGGAAAAAACGAGACATAGATCAGTTCATTGTGATAAGTAGTGATAAAGTTATAGGCTAATGAATGGGAGGTGAACATTGCTCGGAAGCATAAAGTGAAAACGACTGAAGGCTGAAGTGGTTAAACAATGAGAATTCTCCCTGTTACTGAGGATTCCCATTGTTTTTTTTGCAGCCCAATGGAGATCCCCGTGCTTCTGCCAGCTACCGGCAGTCTGCAGAGACAGAGCGGCTGTGAGACGTGGTTCGGCTTTAACCCGTGCCAGAAGAGTTAACCGCACAGGCTATATGGGAGATTGCATCAGCCTGCCCAAGATCATCACAGCCTGTACAGAAGTGAGGCCTGCTTAGCACAACATATCCCACAGATGTGTGAACGGCTCTCATTTATAAATATGTGTAGCTACATACATATGCTAGTTTGAACTCTGCCATGGTGGACAATAAAGTACACCTTAGTTTGAGAATGGTGAGTAAAACCAGGGCGAGTACAGAGGCCGCAAGACTCCTGCTATAGCTCTGGCATGATGGATCTTGAGCCATTGCCAATGCTCGAGCACCATCAATTGTTCTCCCCCACACGTGGAAATCTGCTCAGTCACATGCCCTTTGCTCTCCTTCCACCCCCGCATAACAACAGATCCGTTGCTAGTCTAAAGGCTGATGAGGTGTCTGTACAGCGTCAGAAGTACTCTGTCACCCTGCGAGATAACAGAGATCCCCTGGTGTGAACAGGGCTTAACACTGTTTAATGTTTTCATTTCTCTACATCCAGCACATAGTACTATATGATGTGATAGTACTTTATAAATAAAGATTGATAAATAATACCACTGAGTGTATAGGACTATTTTTTTCTTTTGCTTGGAGATGAGCGATAACTAAAGATTATTTTTCCCTGTTTATCCAGTCAGATTATGTGTTGACGTGTGAAATCTTAGCAGGCCATAGCAGCCCATCACACTATATTTAGATCCATTAAACTAATTAAAATTTCCTTGCTAAATGTCATGTTTTCATTTAGCTTGCCCCTTTTTAAAAGTGCTGTTGGACTTTTATTTAGAATCCAAGATGTGTGTCTGTGTTGTTGGGGACGATGAATGAAATGAATACAAATTCACCTTGCATTTAACTTTTTATGTATTATGCAGCTTGAACTTGGACCAATAAAAATTGAAAATAATTTATTCTGAGTGGTCCAGTCTTAAGCTGCATATACTACATTTACATGAAATTTGAAATATACAGAGAAATTACTACATTTCATTGATCATCCCTAACTACTAACTAGAGATACTCATGGATTCTTCTGAATTAAGGCTACTTTCCCACCAGGACGTTGCGTTTTAGGGGACGTTATGGTCGCATAACGTGCCCCTAACGCAACGCCTGGTGGTGTTGGATGTGGACGTCAGAGCGAGCCCCGTTGTGCAGCTCACTCTGGCGTCAGTGATGCGTACTCTTGGACGCATGCAGCATCACGTGGTCCCGCCAGCCAATCGCTGCACAGAGCGGCCGCTCCAGGAAGTAAACACTGCACACGTCACAAAGTGCAGTGAATAGTAATTAGCCATGTGCCTGGCCGCTCTCTCCTCCACCCCAACATTACTGAGCATGTGCAAGCAGTCTAACGCGGCTTAGATGCGTATAAAGTACTGCATGCAGTACGTTGTCTTGACGTACAGCGTTACAATGTAACGTAACGTGGGCACTGTTAACAGCCCATTGATTTTTTCATTACTGTGTGGTGGGCTGCGTTACAGGCTGCTCTACCGTGCGCCTGTAACGTCCCACTGTGAAAGCAGCCTAAAGTCCATTGGCACCTAAAAAAAACAAAACCTCAGATGACAGTTCAGCAGTTCAGGGACTGTGTGGTGTATAGACTCTTCACTAGGCTACAGCTGAGCAATGTGTTCTGTTGCTATGGAATGGTGAGGAGGGACAACTTAGTGGCTTCCAGTGGGCAGTGTAAGGGGAAAAATGCGCTCTGCGAGGACCATCTGTATCTTTGGCGACACATTGGGTTAGCTGTACATACATTAAATTCTCAGAAAATCCAGCCATGTACGAGCGGCTTTGCCCTAAAGGGATTGCACAGATCAATTACTGGCAGATTTGTGTCTTGTTATTTCTGCACACTTAAGATGTACTTTAAGCATCCAATATACATTTGTGTAAAATTAGGCAAAGTTAAACATTTTCATACCTTTAGGAAAGCATGGAACCTTGGTTTCTGCTTCTCACACTGTATAATTGTTTCTTTACTCATTTCAAAGAAATTTACAAATGGTGGGTAAGTTCTCACCAACTCTTTGGACTAAAAAGAAACCGGACACAAAAACAAACGTTAATAAAAGCTACTGGGGCAAAAAAAAAACAAAAAAAAAAAAAAAACACTTAAAGAGAAACTCCAACCAAGAATTGAACTTTATCCCAATCAGTAGCGGATACCCCCTTTTACACGAGAAATATATTGCTTTTTACAAACAGACCATCAGGGGGCGCTGTAGGACTGATATTGTGGTGAAACCCCTCCCACAAGAAGCTCTGAAGACCGCGGTACTTTTGACAGTTTGCCACAATGTAACAAGGTTCACAGACAGGAAATAGCAGCTTACAGCTGTCTCCAACGGCCAAAACAGCTACAAAACCTGCCCACAGTAACAATGTCACCATGTAATAAATGTCAGAACGTAAATCGGGGAGAGGAAAGATTTTACAATGAGCAAACACTGACTAAATCATGTATACATAATTATTGTAAAAATGAAGCACTTTTTTTATTACATTATTTTCACTAGAGTTCCTCTTTAAGCAGAAGAATACTTACATATGACTGAATTACTTCCCCAATGCTGTTGGTCTCAGCCCAGTCCATCATCAGGTTTTCCAGAGCTCCCTGAGAGAGGATTGAAAATCTTTAAGGCAGCTTATAAACTATGCACTCCTGCAGCAATTTTATTAAATGGCTTATAAAACAAATCTGGCTAATTCCTTCAAGGGTTTCAAGATGGAGTAAAAAAAAAAAAAAAAATAAAAAATAAAAAAAAAAAATTGATTTGTATGGTTTCCAAAGCCTAACATCACAAGTAAGTTACTATTCAACACAGGAGAAATCACTGCTACCGATGCGATCTTCTTGTATGTGACAGTCTTAAGGGACATCTGAAATTAAAATAAATCCTAGCATTTATATTTAAGCTGGGGCTTCATACAGCCCCCTGTGGACCGTGGGTTTTCTAGTCGTCCTCCCGAGCTGGTCCAGTCTTTTTGCTCCAATCAGCTCAGTCATACTGTACCACGCATGTGTGCCCTGGCTAAGTGCAACCTCATCACCATTCCCCATTTCAACCATTCTAAAATGTGCTGACAAACATTGAATCTTGGTTGGCTAGTTTTACCACTTCCATGTAGTAGGAGACTTTACCTACACAATCTGTTGATAGAATGCAACATCTGTTGGCCTTCATACTACATGGAGGTGGTAAACCTGGCCACCTAAAATCTGATGAGTGTATACCATCATATAGAACCCTTTATTATATAGACAGCAAAAACAGTTTTGCTCCATGCATGAATCATGACCCCAAGGCCCATCTCCCAAGCTTTTATATTGCCCTCTGATTTACAGGTAGTCCTCGGTAAATGAACAAGATAGGGACTGTAGGTTTATTCCTAAAGAGACTTTGAAGTCACCTAAAAACGAGGTTTTTACTTCAAAAACCTCTTTAACCTAATAGCCCTCTCCTAAAAACGCTGTATCCCCACAGCTGACAACGCCATAAATCACCCAAAATTACCTGGTGGACATCGCGGGGCTCCTTTCGCATAGAGGCAGAGCTTTCAGCTGCAGCAATGCCTCTACACAGGTCTATCAGTGTGGATAGCCGCCTCTCCCCCTGCCCTTCTCAGTCTTCTTTCACTGGGAGAGGCGGAGATACGTGCGGATTGACGGGAATAGAGGCAGAGCTGCAGGATGAAAGCTCTGCCTCCTTCAGCAGCAAAATCCACAACCAAGAAAGTTGTGGATTTTGCCGGGGGAGGGGGGGGATTTGGGGCTGATTTATGCCCTCATTGTACTGCAGTGTACTCGCTGATTGGAGGGAAGGGACGCGGGCGGGTAGCGCCGATACAGAGGAGGCGGGGGAGCGGCGCTAACAGACAGGCATTGGTAAACATTGTGCTGGCGACACGCTGCGTGTCGCTAGCACTGCGGAGGGGATATCGGCTCGCAGGGGGGTCCTGGAGGCACACCATGGGGCAACAGAGGCTGGTGTTAGTGTGCACAACCAGCCTCTGTGCCCCACTAACATAATTAAATCCCACCTCGGGTTCTCTTTAAAGAGAAAGACGAGTGGGATAAAAAATTCATACTTACCTGGGGCTACCTCCAGCCCCATGACCACCGTTGCTTCCCTCACCGCCCTCCCGGAGGCGTGGCGGTTATACAGCCGCTATCCGATAAATGGCTTACCCTGCTCTTGCACAAGTTCTGTCGGCGTTAATTATTCTTCTCCCTCCAGGTCGCCGTGGATAGTGGGGGAAAGATGCAATTTGGCTTCAAGCTATTGCTGGCAACCGAACTAGTGTTTTTGTAGTAAATTTGTGCTCAGTCTTTTGACAGCACCCAAATTACTCACCGAGCGCTGCTATAGCCATCATTTCAACGGCGACCAAATTACACACCGAGTGCTACTATAGCCGTAACTCCTATTAAAGCCTATGGTGGCGCCTAAATCTCTTGCGCTGTTTTTACAGCGCTCCCCTCCCAGATGCCTCCGCTCACCTGCTATCGGCCCCAATAACACCAGTGACTGAGTGACGGTGATCTGAAAGAATTTCAGCGTGTTAGTTCAGCATTGCTAGTAATGGGGTGATGTACTGTACACTTCTGTGTCCTAGAGATAAACTGCTGGCATACAGCCACTATCCACATAGCATATAATCCCTAGTAATGGAGCCATCAAAATGGAGAGTTCAGACAATTTGCTACCGTAGAGAGAGTTGCTGGCATGAGCGTCATCTGTGTAGCAGAAGCCTTGTAAATATAGAGAATGTTTTTTTATAGCACGTGATGTTTTTCTTCTTGTGTTGCTAGCACCCAGTGAAAACCACAAATCGGAGGCGTAAACTGGAATTGCAACTTGCAGTGTTGAAGAAGCCTAAAGCAAAGTTGGATTACCTTGATTTTTTTGTGCACCTCCAGAATATCTGGTATACTGCCAAAAATGGTCTTGATCTCTTCCTGGGCAAGAATTGGGCCACCCAATTGACCCTCCTTTTCTAGTGGAACTTGAAATAGCTGAGAATTCAAAACCAAATGGTTAGTAATAATTACAAAATTGGAAAGACCGACAATACAGTTTTCCAAATCTCAAGTTTAAACCATGGCAGCCAACCAGTTTTCAACCAATGGCAACACTGGGTACAGACTCAATGCCCTGACAAAGACAGTGTGGATATCAAAACAAACCCAGTCTGCTATACTGCATGGCCAAAACTCTGGCAAGTAGTTTTCCCTGGTCTCACATGAAGACGGATGATGTAAGCTGAGGAGCAGCAAGTAAGGACAACCCAATCTTGGCGCTTTTTAAAGTAAGGTTTATAGCCTGACCAGCTCCTTAGATATTTCCTAGTGATTGCTGTGTGAAGGCCATGCAGGCATGGCTTCAGTTTACATAACAGTCAATAACTCAGCACTGGGCAAACTACGGCCCACAGGCCGTATCTGATCCATGTGCGCTGCTCATCCAACCTGCCAACAGGTGGCCGGACTCCTCTCTTCCCCTCAATCCTCCTTGCAGTTGCGAGCGGGTGGTAATGGGTTTGAAACTCACCTACTTGACAATTCCTGCATCGGGTGTTCATGCCAACAGGCGTCACATGACACGGCATCAGAATGTGCCGTGTCGTGACGCCGTGTCATGTGACGCTTTGTTGCCATGGAGACGCAACACTGAAATCAGCGATCAAGTGAGTTTTAACCTAATGTTACCACCCGATGGCGACTCTGCAGGGAGGGAGGGAGACGGAATGGATAGAATGTGGCCTGTAACATGCAACCCAGGCCACGCAAAGTTTAACCAACCCTGCATGCCAATGTGACTAAGTATGGGAGGGCATCAGGCTGACAATAGGCAGGCAGCTGAAGGTCATTAAAAAGTGGAGAAGAACCTATGAATTAGTAAAGGTAATATTTTCCCTATTTTTACTTTTGCAAACTTACACACACACACAAAAAAAAAAAAAGTTGTATCTGAACTGGAGCTTTAACTGACGGGATAACGAGCCAAGTTGCAAAACTTTGCAGATTCTTCAGCGTTGCCTCTATCATACACAGAAAAAAAAAAAAATCTGACAAGGACAACAAGGCAAGGATATGAAGTTTAACAAGCCGCCGCATGCATATAAAAGCAGCTGAGCTGTTACATAAATCAGACTATGGGCTTTTTACAATACAACTCTGTGTTCAATCAGTGCTTTGAAGAATATGTTTGTTTGCTTTGATGTAACTTCTCTAAAAGGCTGTTCTGGCACAACGCACTTTTGATGTGCTGGACATTTGTGCTGTGGTGCTGCAATATTACTTGTAGGGTTAGCCAGGTCTGTGTGGCATCCAGTACCGAGAAATCTGACAGCATTCTCAGTTTTAATGGGATGGGAGGGATGCTTCTTGGCAGAGAGCTATAGCTATTCTAAAAATATTGTTTAATTAAAAATGAAGCTCTTGCTTTTAGGCATCACAAGTCTGCTTTACAGATAAAAGGCTAAACCACAGGCAGAAACACAAAAGCATTTTTTTCTATTTTGGGGAGGGGTTATCACTTCTGCATGCAACCTCCAATTAATCTCATTCAAACACTGAAATTAATGTTCAACTGCAGGATTTTAAATTTTAACTTGGGCAGTATGAAAAGGGCTTAAAGGGAACCTTAACTGTAAAAAAAAAAAAAAATTAGTTCCTTACCTGGGGCATCTACCAGCCCCCTGCAGCCACCCTGTCACTCATGGCTCCTCTGGTCCCCAGCTGCCAGTTAGTTTCGTTTTTGCCGACTGGGAGTCGGCCGGCCGCCATGCGTACGTTTTTACGCATCCCTGCTGGTGCAGGAAGCTATTGCAGACAACAGGTACATTTTTACACATTACACCCGTAACTCGTAAAAATGTACTTGTTGATGTAACCATTAGCATTTGCCCCTGGGGTAGGCAGCATACAAAAATGTTGCAAACACATTTGGGCGGTGGAAGAAAACGGACGGCTCACCCTGCTGTAGCCAAACTACTGCCGGCATTAAATACTATTCCCAATTCAGGTTGTGGCAACTCAGGGGAACATGTAATTCGAGCGATTGCTGGTGCCCAAATTAGTCACTGATCGCCACTATAGCCACATTATGGCAGTGGCCAAAGCTTTGGTGAAGCACTACACCAAAATTAGCTGTCTTGGGTGAGCCTCTCCCAATTGGCACATTTTAAACTGCTGGAAACAAGCACTTCAATTAGTTCAAAGCCAGGCGAGTATAAAATGTTTTACACAGAGTGCAGTGGAGAAATCACACTGTACAGGAAAAAAATGGTATATTGTTGCAGCTGTAATCAGGCACAATTTGTGAT